>NC_028456.1:4259082-4378332 GCF_000263155.2 Setaria italica | reverse complement strand
TTCTTTTGCTCTCACGCTAGCTAGTAGTTCGTAGTGCGCTGCAAGGGTTAATTTGCAGGAAAAAATCTTTTGCTTTTAAGAGCAAGAGAAAGGCAGGGCAACACTCCTGCTGTCGTTGCCCTCAAGTCGTGTGCTCTAGGGGCTGTTTGGTATCGTTTGCTTATTTTTAGTACGTGTCATATCGAATGTTTAGATACTAATTAGAAGTATTAAGGAGGCGTTTTCTTCCACTGACTTATTTTTAGCACGTGTCACATCGAATGTTTAGATACTAATTAGTCCATCATTAGCAAATATTTACTGTAGCAACACATTGTCAAATGATGGATTAATTAGGCTTAATAGATTCGTTTTAGCCTCCACTTATGCAATGAGTTTTGTAAATAGTCTACGTTTAATACTCCTAATTAGTACCTAAACATTTGATGTGACATGTGCTAAAAATAAGCAAAAGTAACCGAACGTCCCCTGAAAACATTATTGTCTTGTAGTCACTTCCTACCGTACCATCCGTAAAGCAAGATGCGCACGGTCATACTTGGATTTCACCCCGATCGCAAGGAAAACAAAGCAATGACAGCTCACCAGCCAGATTTTACTTCACATGGTTTCTATTATGTTCTTTTAGTTATGTACATAGAACCATTTGTCAAATTGTATTATGAGAGCGTTTAATGGAAACAAATGCCACACAAGCTTCAAACCAAACCAGTGCGTACATAGGGATGGGAAAATTTGTCATCACTTTTGTGTGTTCGTGCCTTAATTTGCGCCTTTGCTTTTGTAGGTTAAGCAGCACGAATTACTCCCTCTAAATAAATCTTGCTTTGGACATGTCAGTTTCACTAACGATGATTATTATTATTATTATTATTATTATTATTATTATTATTATTATTATTATATAAGTTGGGATGTATGTCTCGCTCTCTTGCTTAGAGTGACCCACGGCGTTACATCACTTAAGTTGCCCTTTTGCTTTTAACTGCAAGAAAAAGGCAGGCGACACTCGCTATCATCACCCTTAGCAATGTACACTACGAGTCAATTAGAAACATTATTGCCTAGTCACTTGCTACCATTCGGAAAGAAGTATGCGCACGATCGTACTTTGATTTCACCGGGTCGCAAGAAAAATAAAGTAATGACAGCTCACCAGTCAGTTTTACTTTTACACAAAGAACCATTTGCCAAACTGTATTATGAGAATAACAAGGTCATTTTTAAGACAAATAAATGCCATGAGTCTCAGACAAAGCCAGCCCGTAGGAATTGAAAAACTGTCCTCACTCTAGAAAAATAATATTTTGAACAAAGTGAGTTTATTAAATTGAGAGGGTAATTAGAAAAAAAATCATTTGAAACGAGTTTCTTTCAACCTTTATTTAAACAAATCACATGTCTTTAATATAATATTTTTTGGCATGTAAACTATCCTAATCTAAGCACAGTATGTCTTGAAATGTTGTACTGTAACAGATTCAACTAAACACATGATAAATTATTAGTTGGTTAAATCAGGTGGAATGAGTTACTTCAAGGTAAAGGAGAACATACTTAAGGAGTGTTTGGATACCACCTGCTAAAGTTTAGCACCTGTTACATCGGATGTTTGGATACTAATCAGGAGTATTAAACATAGGCTAATTACAAAACTAATTGCACAGATGGAGTCTAATTCGCGAGACAAATCTATTAAACCTAATTAGTCCATGATTTGATAATGTGGTGCTAAAGTAACCATTTGCTAATGATGGATTAATTAGGCTTAATAGATTCATCTCGCGAATTAGCTCGGAGTTCTGCAATTAGTTTTATAATTAGTTTATGTTTAGTCCTCCTAATTAGCATCCGAACATCCGATATGACACTGCTAAAGTTTAGCACCTAGTATCAAATACCCCCTTAATAACACGCAATGGATATAAGTAGTAGGATGTAGCTATAGCATTCCTCTTTGCTTACTTAGAGTGATCCATTGCGTTACATCAGTTAAGTTGGCGTGTCGTCCACACAATCATTTCTAGGAGCAACTTTTCCTTGAGAATCATGCCTCGACATGCTTAAATTTGTCTTATTCTCTAAGAACACCCGTTGTTTTTTTTATTCTCTTCTAAGCCTCTAGTCGCTCGCTTGCTCCCTCCATCTTACGTATATCAAGATTTAAACTTCGCGATTTTTTATCAATAATTTAATTATTAATTTTTATAATGCAAAATTTATGTGGTTGGATTGGTGATCAAATATACTCTACAATGATTACAAGTTTATAAATATAAACAATATAAAATAAGATAAATGAATGGTTAAAGTATTATTCAGAAGACCGTGCCAAATCATACTGTGCTTATAAAAGATAAGATAAATGAATGGTCAAAATATTATTTGCAAGATCTTGCCAAATTATACCGTACCTTGTAAATATAGATGGAGAAAGTATCTTCAGTTCGAAATGACCAATGGATAGATAGGAAAAGAGGATGTCTGGAAAATCAAGTGAGGACAACCAATCTCCTTTCATTTAAAAAATTGAGCACACGTGTAAGTGAGGTGGTGACATAGAACCATATAAAGTATCCTTTCATTTAAAAACTAAGTAAATTCATCCATGGAAATTCCGAAATGTTTATTGCATTGAGACGCAAACTGAAAACTAGCAAATATGGGGATCAAACTGCAAAACGTGGTGTTGCGGTAAGTTTACTTGCTCCAAAGTCCACCCGGCTTTTCAAACACAACTGCTCCTCCCAGAGAGTAGAGTAGACTACTCTTCTCGAACTGAATCACATTTGCACAGGCGACACATCAACCAAAAACCTTCCACCTCACTGACAGATTGGCCCACGCACAGTCCTAGAATCTCACGACCCCACGCAGCAGTTTGTGCGTAGAGATTTCGGTCCACGGTGGAAACGTAAAAGGTCACCGGGAAAGTTACCCCCGGGGTGCAGAGCCAACCACTGCACCAGCCCATCATCACTCACTCCGCCCGCGCTCGCGTCCTGGCTGGCGAGGGAGAGCCGAGCCGAGGCGTGGTGAGGGCGCCCGCGGCGGCTGCTTGCTTTTGTTGCCTTGCTCCCGCTCCAATTTATGGCGATTTAATGCCACCAGCGAGGTGTTGGGCGCATCAATGGCGTCGCCTCCCGCATCCAAATCTCGCTCCCCCTAGTCTCAGCTACTACCTTCGTCTTGCTCATTCCTCCTCCTCGACCCCTTGCTGTCGTTGCTTCTTTTCGTTCTCCTTCTCTTCCTCCTCCCTGCCCCCAACAAGCCCACACCTTCTCGGGTTCCTTGGCGCGCCGCCCAAGAAATGCCGTTCTCGTTTTTCGATTTTCCACACCAGTACTACTGCTAGTCTTGTCTCCGAGTGTTGACATTACACATCTCTGCTCGCTCGAGCCGGTCTGGCCCGCCATTAGTTCCCCACCTCTCTCCCAGCAGCTGCTGCTGAAACGGCTAGCTGGCCAGGCACGAAATCGGAGCATTCCAATTCAAATCCCGCTTCTTGCTTGGTAAAAGCCGAGATTTTTCTTTGTAAATATTTTTCCAGGCCGTTCTAGAATTTCAGCTGGTTGCGGGGGGAGGACAAATCTTTGATTGAGTGCTCAGTCGAGGAGGGAGGCATGGTGGCGGAGCCGCTGGTCCACAAGGTGCTCTCCATGGCGACCTCGTCGTCCTCGTCCAAGAAGGTGCGCCCGGCCGCGGCGGCGGCGAGCGCCAAGGGCGGCGCCGCCGCGGCAGCCGGCGCGGAGGACGGCAGGGTGGGCATCCTGTCGTTCGAGGTCGCCAACGCCATGTCCCGCGCCGCCAACCTCTACCGCTCGCTCTCCGACGCCGAGGCGGCGCGCCTGCTCGGACCGCTCTGCCTCGGCTCCCACGCCGTGCGCGCGCTCGTCCCGGGCGACGACGCGCGCCTCCTTGCGCTCGCGCTCGCCGAGAAGCTCGACGCACTCAACCGCGTCGCCGCCGTCGCCGCGCGCCTCGGCCGCCGATGCACCGTCCCGGCGCTCATGGGCTTCGCCCACGTCTACGCCGACCTCCTCGCCGGCCGCTCCGGCGCGGACGCTTTCGCCGCCGCCTCCCCCTCCGAGGCCGCCTCGCTCGTGCGCAAGCTCGACCGTCTCGCCGCCGCCACCGCCGCGCTCTACGCCGAGCTCGAGGCGCTCACCGAGCTCGAGCAGTCGGCGAGGAAGCTCCCCACCGACGAGGCCCGCCGCGCGCTCGAGCAGCGCACGCGGTGGCGCCGCCACGACGTGCGCCGCCTCAGGGACTCGTCGCTCTGGAACTGGACCTACGACAAGGCCGTGCTCCTGCTCGCGCGCGCCGTCTGCGCCATCTACGACCGCATCCGCCTTGTCTTCGGCGACCCCATGCTGGGGATCGACCTGTTGGCAGCCACCCGGGAGCCAGGGCAATGTGACCAAAGCCGGCAACTCTCCGGTCCAGTGACGGCAAATTCAGGTCCTATCCAGAAAAATCTCAATTACAGCAAGTCAGGGCCGATTTCAAGAGTTGATCCAGACATGCCGCGGTTGGTGAATTTTCGGTCGAATTGCGGAGCGAGCCCGGGGAAGATGTTCATGGAGTGCTTGAGCTTGAGTAGCTCGGTGTCGTGGAAGGATGGGTTCGAGGATGAGTTCTTGGAAGATTCCAGCTGCATTAGCACAATCAGATCGGGGATGCTTGTACCGTTCAGTGGCGAGCAGGGGGAATCCACAACTCCAACCAAGAGTGGAAAGATTGGCAGAAGGGTGCGGTTTGGCCCGAAGAGTACCGTGACATCACTTGCGCCACCGTCTACAATTGGAGGCTCGGCGTTGGCATTGCATTATGCAAACATCATCATCATCATTGAGAAGTTGCTCCGGTACCCACATCTTGTTGGCGAGGAGGCCCGTGACGATCTCTACCAGATGCTGCCGTCAAGTTTGAAGGTGGCATTGAGGAAGAATCTGAAAACATATGTGAAGAATGTGGCGATATATGATGCGTTCCTCGCTCATGATTGGAGAGAGACGCTTGAGAAGACGCTGGCTTGGCTTGCTCCAATGGCACACAACATGATCCGGTGGCAGGCTGAGAGGAACTTTGAGCAGCAGCAGATTGTGTTGAAGGGGAATGTACTGCTATTGCAGACACTTTATTTTGCCGATCGGGAGAAGACGGAGGCAGTAATCTGCGAGCTGCTTGTTGGGCTAAATTACATCTGCCGGTACGAGCAACAACAGAACGCTCTGCTTGACTGCTCAAGTAGTCTTGACTTTGATGATTGTGTGGAGTGGCAACTTCAGTAGAGCCAAGCTGAGGTCAGGTTTCTGCTCTGTTCCATAGTGTACAAGTGACATGAAACGGCAAAGGGTACTTGTATTTTGGTTTTGTTTGTTTCTCTTTCCTTTTTTTCACTTTGTTTTTGGTGCAATTTTGCACATGAGATCATCAATTCTTAGATGAATATAGAGCTTTCTCGACTGGAAAGATCCTCATTCCTGCTCCGGCTGTACATACTATTGTTGAATCCTTGTGTCAAGCAACCTGAAAAGAGGTTTCTTAGATAGTAAACTTGCATCAAATGTTTATGATCGAGATATTTTTCGATGATTAGATCAAATTATGTGACTTGGTAATCTAGTCAATGAGTTGGTCCTATAATTAACCTGTAGCATATGGAATGTTCAGGCAATGAATATTAAGTCAGTACCTTTGTCATTTGTTTTCGTCAGCCTGGGACTTTGCAAAAAGGCACATCTGGAAAAGCTAAGATACACTGGAACTGTGTTACATAAAGGTATAACAATAGCCATTAATTTAGGAAGTACAATATCAGGGTAGTAGTTGTTGATGCTAACCCACTTATGTCAAAAGCAAACTATATCGTTTTCTGCTTACCATAAAGTGCGGGTTTAGTTGGTAGGTCAATTAGTTTACCTTCTCTGAAGGATTTTCCACTTGTTTGCCAAGAAAGTACCATTGATACTTGAGATGGCGGTACATGCATGGAGTACTAAATGTAGACGAAATCAAAAACTAATTGCACAGTTTTGTTGTACTTTGCGAGACGAATCTTTTGAGCCTAATTAGTCAATATTTGGACAATAATTCACAAATACAAACGAAACGCTACAGTGTCGCATTTATGGCAAAATGCCAATTTGGCACCTCCCAACTTCCCAAGTAAACAAGGGCTCAAGTGCTACTCTGCACCAGGGCTCCCTGTTGTTTCAGAGGGCCTGACGGCACGTATGCTGCTCATATTCTGACTATAGCAAACTGTAAGCAAGTTGGTAAAGCATACACAGTAAACATTCATTTGCAATCAGTAAATTTTAGTAGTATTCTGGGTCCTCCTCTTAGGTTGATGAGAACATTTAAGTTGTTGCTGTACTGATATACTGTCTCTGACTTTCCTCTCCCTGGTCTCTCTGCAAGCACTTGCTATTGTTGTGCTAACATGCAAATTTGTTTGCATCGTTGTGGCTTTCAGATTGCAGGTGCTCTCCTTATACTTTATCCAGTAATTTAACATTTAACTGGTTTACAAAATTCAGCTCTTTAATTGCCTGTTGATTCCCGGTTCCAGTGATGTACATTAGCTATTTAGCTCACACATGAAGTTGATTTTTGTGAAAGTACTAAATAAAGATCACTGCATAATCAGGGGCTGTACACTCCTGCCACATTACACTATGATAGTGATACCATTAAGACCGTAATGTGTGAATGCTATTTGCCTTTAGGGATGCAAACTTTTTGCTTATAATGAAACCGCAGCGTCAAGGAGTACTTGCAAGACTTGATTAGCGTTACCAGGCATGGTTGGAGATTGATTCTCATGCGTTTGCAGCACTTGATGGGCGTCTAGACAGTACTAGGGTAAGGTTCAAGCTCATCCATCTCATCCTGTGGTCCGGGCTGGGGAGTTATGTTTTTTCTGTTACCCACCAGTGCTCCATTCCTTCCTACAACCGGGAGAGGCTGGTACATGTACGGATCGGACTGGCATATCGGATCTGTCTGATCCGTGCTCGGTTTGTTTCCACAAATCCTAACTGATTCTTGCATGGTTCTTTTGCCAACATTTCATGAATTCTGATAGTAAGGCGATTGACTGTCAAGTAACTTGTTTACTCATATACGCGGGAAGCTTACTATGGAGATTTATTCATTCATTTCATTCAGAATTCGAATTGATGGTTATTGATGAATCAAGATATAATACTCCCTAGAGTTATGATAGTAATTATCCCGGACGTTCATTTTGGATTCTGCACCTCCTCAAGATATGTATGGTATGTCAGAAGAGATGAATTATGTCGCATAATGTACAAACACGCATATAGAACCGTATTTTTTACATGTGGCAGATAGAATAAATAATGTACCGGCTCTTCCTGTCCAGCCATTTCAAAATCATTCGAAAATCTCTCCTCTCCCGTCTCTCCCTCTCTCTCTTCTCCAAATCCGGCGGCCGGCAAGGCGAGGGCATGGCCGGTGGTGGCGGGTTCTGGCGTGGGTCTAGAGTGGTAGCAGCGGGGCGCCGCACCCGGTCCTCGGCAGGCGCTAGCCTAGATCCGAGGCGGTACTCCTAGGGCGTGGCTATCAGCCTAGATCCGGTGCAGCGCTGCTAGGCCACGGCCGCCGACGCAAGGATCTACTAGGCCATGACCACCGACGCGCGGATCTGCTAGCTGGTGGCCGCTTGCTGCAGGACCGGCCCCGCGGCGAGATAGGCGATGGCTCGTAGGGAGCTCACGTCGCTCAACTCGGTGGTGCGGCGTGGCCAACGAGGGGCCGAAGCTATGGGTGGCCGCCGCATGCTGTTGCGGCGCGGGTGCCGGGGACGCATAGCCGGCCGAGGCGCGAGGGACTGGCCTCGCTCGACTCGGTCGTCATGCACCCTCAGCACAGGCTCGGCGGCAAAAGGAGCGTCGGGGCGGTGTAGTGCTGGCCGCCGTCGTTTGCTCATGGGCTTCTCGCCTACCGTAGATCCAGCAGCGGCGTGGTGGGCATGCCTGGATCTGGTGTGAGATGGCCAGGTTCCTCGAGTCGAGGAGGGGCCACAGCCGACGGCTCGAGACGAGGTACCCTGCTGGTGACCCCACGCCGAGGAGCGGCAGCGGCTAGTCGCTCGGGGAGAGCTACGTGGTGACCGTCGGTGGTAGACCCGCGAGGTGCGCCCTCGGTCGGAATTTGCTGCGCGCGACAATAGTTGGCGCTGCTCGGGCCGCCAAAGCGACGCACGGCTCAAGGCCGTGGCGCGGTGGCCAGGCCCTTCAACCTGACATCGGAGCCCCAATGCTGGCAGGCATGGCGCACAGTGGGGGCACAGTCGCCGCTCCTCACCCGGTTCTTCGCCATGGCCGCTGTCGAGGTTGCTCAATGCTCCATGCCCGCGCGGAGAACTGCCGGTGGTGCAGATCCAATGGATTTACGTAGACCTCCGCTCGTTTATTCTTCAATTAATCTATTTCCTTTTGTTTTGGGTGTGTGCATGGTTAGATTGGTTGTGCATGTCATCTTTCACCGTAAAATCATTTATTTTTTATCTTTTATTTTCCTTTCTCTATTGAAATGGATTGAGATTTGGTGCGGTTTGATAGAGCCGGCAAATAATTTTGTATATAAATCCAGGTTGTTTAGCGCTATATGTGCTATATGTTGTTATAACTAGCAGGTACATTAGCTGTGATGAAGAAGTCATGATGTGGGATTTTTTTTAAAGAACATGTACTGATGATCAGCTGAGTTTTAATGTGATGAACACCCATGCGATTTGAATATGTAGTAGGATTTTATTTTGCTTATCTGATGCACAGGATTTGAATCATTCCAAAGATTTGTGTTGTTCGGGCTTCTTCCTTCAAATTAGGGTGCCTTGTACAATGTAAAATCTAATTTTGCCAAACGGTACATAGGGTGTGCATAGATGTGCATTTGGTGCAATGGTGATATACCTTGACTAGATGATGATGTTCAAACATTCATGGCATTTGGTGCCTTGTACAATGTGAAATCTAATTCTGCCAAACGATACATAGGGTGTGCGTAGATGTGCATTTGGTGTAATGGTGATATACCTTACTCGATGATGATGTTCAAACATTCCTGGTATTTGGTGCATAGTTATGTTGAAGAGTGCAACGTAGAGCAGGCAGTCATGGAGGCAACCAATAGGTACTAGCGGGTTTAGTAAGCCTTAGGAGCATCGAGGAACACGTAGGGTGCATGAGGTGTACTAATACCGGTGAGAGAAGGGAAGTTAGCGCAGTATATAGCACGGGATGGTGCATCAGCGTACATGACGAGCGTGAGTAGAATGAAATGTTAAACAAATGGTGGGAGTACGTAACGCTGCAACATGTGAAGGTGGCAGCTGGGGACCGGTTTAGACGAGGAAGGAGGTCCAAAAGGCACCTGCCATGCAGCGCCGGTACAGGTTTCACGGACCCGACTTGGTGCAGAATACAGCCTAAGAAAAAAATGAAATACACTTCAAAAATACAGGCGCATGAGACAAAAAGGCACAAATCCCTGAACAGATCAACGCACCGGATAAAGTTTAGCATGCCCATGGTGTACCGTCCATTATCCGGTTACTGATCACCAGGCACATTGTCACAGTAGGATATATGAGTGCACTGGCAGTGGATAGAAAAGTGATGCTGGAGTATGAACCCCTTGTTTACTTCCCTCCAAACTCCCAACTTTGACACTATGCAAAAAGAAGATTCCCCATCACATCAAACTTGCGGTACATGCATGGAGTACTAAATGTAGACGAAATCAAAAACTGATTGCACAGTTTTGTTGTACTTTGCGAGACGAATCTTTTAAGCCTAATTAGTCAATATTTGGACAATAATTCACAAATACAAACGAAACACTACAGTGTCGCATTTATGACAAAATGCCAATTTGGCACCTCCCAACTTGGGAAGTAAACAAGGGCGAAGAGGCAAATTTGGGGCGACATTATCTCGGGAACCGCAGCTGATGGTGGCGACAGGCTCGAGTGGTGCTGGAGCTGGAGCTTTGGGGCCTTGGGGTTCCTGCTCACCAGCCAGTCTCTGCCGCAGCTCAAAAGGTTGTGTCAGCTTTGATCTCTGGGTGGGAGATGCAAAGCCAGTCCACTGGCGAATTGGGGGAGAATCAGTTCATGTGATGTGAAGGGAATCTGAATCTAGATGTGAACTGGGCATTAGCATCAGGAAGCAATAATCCACTCAAATCAATCCAGGGCGCTATCAGAAAATTCTTGTTCTGTGAGGAACTCTACCGAAACGGCCACGATAAACTGCAAGCGGCCCTGAAGATGAAGAGGAGCTTCTGATTTTTTTTTATAAGGGCTCAATTGTAAGTTGTAACTCCCTAGCTACGATAAGAGTCAATACAATGACTCGTACAAAGCTGCTCACTATTACGGGTACAAAGTGATCAAGATGTCAGAAATCTGATCTTGTGTCGAAGCAAACGCAGGTGATGTCTACATCGGGAGCTTCTTAGGTCTTGTTTAGTTACTAAATTGGGAGTAGTAAAATTTACATTTTATCATAAATGCGCAACTGTAACATTTCGTTTGTATTTGTGAATTATTGTCTAAAAATTGACTAATTATTCGTCTCGCAAAGTACAACAAAACTGTACAATTAGTTTTTAATTTCGTCTACATTTAATACTCTATGCATGTACCGCAAGTTTGATGTGATGGGAATTTTTCTTTTTCCATAGTGTCAAAGTTGGAAAAAAGGGGAACAAGACCCTTATTAGACGGCGGCTGCTCACCAATGCCGAGCTCGTGCAGAGGACGCTGCAGCAAGCGAGTAGAGAGGCTTCAGGTTTTAAGACGAGGAGCTGGTAGAAGGCAGGTGAGAAGTGAGCCATGGAGATGGAGACATGCCAGGCTGTGCTCATGTGATGGCTTGGCTCTTTTACCTCTTCCAATTGACTGCAGAGGGCTGTGCAGTGTAGAGGACGAGCAGGCGCTGAACCGCCCGCTCTAGGACAAGAGTAACTGCGACCACTGCAGCTGAACCGCCTGCTGCCTGCTGCCTGCTGCCTGCAGCAGAGTGCCGCCGTTGCAAAACGCCGGAGAAACTTTTCAGGACCCCCGTCGCCCGATTTTGAAACAGAAGGCGCTGGATTCAACTTGTCAGTCGGCCGGCGTTTTCAATAATGATTTCGAGGAATTTGAAATGTCCATCGGTTCGAAAGCTATGTATCTAGACGGAGGTAGTACCGAAAAGAATGCAATTCTAAAAGAATACAATTCTAGCTATGTATCTAGACAGAGGTAGTACCGAAAAGAATGCAATTCTAGCTATATGTATCTAGACCGAGGTAGTAATTAAATCGTCGGGGAAACATCTAATACACATAAATACTAGCTAGCATACAACGAGAGGTGTAAACTTTTCAGGTCGTGTTGCTCGATGGGAAGCCATGCATGATCAGATAAGCATCGGACTACCAAGCGTTCCATTATTGGTTCAAAATATCAAAGCTGAAACACAAGAACGTGGAGGAGGGTGATTTGAAGAAAGATTGTCCTTTCCTCAACTTCCTTTTCTTCTTGTGAATGCTGCCTGGTGCCCTACGTGCCTCTTTACAAACTTACCTGTTGAACATTATCAGTGCAAGTGCACAACCTTTTGGGACCATGCGTAACAAATCATGAGCCGTGCGTGATGCATCTTTTGTCCCCGTCCAACTCTCCTTTTGCTTCCTACACAAATTGCCTTGCACCTCTCCAGCAGCAGACACATGCATTTGCAGAACAACCGTGGGCGCATGCCCTCTCATCTCCTTGCAAATAGAGATGGCCATGGGCCCCGATCCCCGATAGGGATTTCATCCATTAGGGGATGCAAATGGGATGCTTTTAATCCCCACGGGGAGTTTAATAGGCATATTTCCATCCCTATCGGGGGAAGCGGGGGTAGAACGTTTTGTTTGTCCCCGTCCCCGTTCCCCACCGGGACCCGGAGTATAGGCCAGAAGAAGCCCAAAATAGGATATCAGCCCAAGCCCACCAAAACATACATACTCGGCAGGCCAGCCCACAAACGGCCAAATCCTAGCTTCTCCCGACTCCCAGACTCGCTAGTCGCGACTCTTCTTCTCCCGGCCGCCGCTTGCCCGCTTCTGCTTCCCCGTATCCTTCTTCTCCCCCCACATGGCCGCACTTCCTAGCCTCCCTCCCCTCATCTTCTTCCAGCGGGCGGTGGCCATCCCCCATCCTATTGTCGCTCGCGGCATCCTCGTAGATGGATATAGGATGCACCATGGATTGCTGGTGAATCCTTCTTCCTTCTTCCCTTTCTCCCATCGTTAACCCTTCCAATTGGAGTGCCCCTATTTCTCTACTAACCTAGCTATCCCACCTCAAGGGATGACGACGCCTCCAACTGGTCGCCGCCGGATCCCACTGAGAGAAGCAAGGGGGTGGTCACCGGCGCTGGATTTGAGGACCCTGTGAAGGCCGCCGCCGCCGGATTGAAGGACACAGTGGAGGCCGCTGCCATCGGAGCGAAGGACGCAATGAAGGCCGCCGCCGCCACATCCATCCGTGAAGAAGAACATAACATTGTCGTCCACCAAAGCTGCCATTGTTGTAGGTGACCCCAAGCGGCTTCCCCGACCACCTGTGGCTGAAGCTGCTGACCCAAAGCGCCGCCACTTGCAGGGAGGTCCAACAGATAAGGCTGGCGCAATATTATTCAATGCCTAGGGTTAGTACACAAACTTGCATTTGATTTTATTTTGTTGTTGTACATAAGTAGTTGAGCAGAGATATATTACCTTTGTTACTGCATCTCAAGGTATATTACCCTTGCAAAAACTTAGTCTGTTAATTAAAATCCTAGAGTTGTAGCTTACTGAATTTATGTGCATATAATCTAATCAATGAATAATATATGATGATCCGTTAACGAAACCTTCTTCTGTAAGGACCACACCTGTTTGTATTTTGTAACCTTTTGGAAATAAGGTCTTTTGTGTTTTTTTGCACCTGGCGGACAGTGGTCACTTGGCTAGTTTCTAGCACATATTCCTCTTGAATCTTGAATGTTGAATGAACTTCAAGCTGCAGAAGCAAAAGAAGATGTCAGAAGGTAGTAGCAGCTAAGTTCCATTTTCTCTTGGCTCATAACCAGAAACTGATTCCCATCCTGAATCTTTCAATGAATCTGAAGCAAATCAATCCAAAGCAATTGAAATAGATGATGATGAAGAAGAGGAGGTTGAAGAGGAAGAAGAAGATGGTGTCGAGGTGGGTTCGAAGAGGAAGCTGATCAACCTGAGTTGTTTAGAAGGAATTCAAGACAATGAGATGGAATGGCAAAATAAAGACGAAGTGCATGTATTGCTCCAGAAAGCTTGAAGAAGAAACAAGGAGTGGAACTAAGCACCTTCATGATCACTTAAAGATTTGTACACTTAGAAAGATTCATCTGTTCGGAAACAAGACATTGTCACAAGTGTCATTGAGGTTCACTACCACAGATTCAGGGAAAGTTTTAGTGGAGAACTACACCTTTGATCAAGATATAGCAAGAAAGGAACTTGGTGCTATGGTGGTCCTGCATGAATGCCCCCTTTTCCATGGTTGATCATGCAGGCTTACGGAGATTTGTACATGCACTTCAACCACTTTTCAAGATTGGGACCAGAAACACACTAAGGTATATAGCTTCAAGTTATTTTTTATGTAGCTAAAGTTCTGTTAATGCATCTCTAAAGGTGTTTTATATTTTTTTCAAGAAGCACATCGTTGATCAATGTGAGCTAGAGAGGAAGAAGGCCATTCAGTACATGGCTGGAATCAAATCTAGGGTGGCCATCACTAGTGACATGTGGACCTCTAACAACCAAAAGAGAGGTTACATGGCCATCACAGCACACTTTATCGATGAATCTTGGACTCTTAGAAATATTATCATGAGGTGAGCATTCTGGATCTAGATCACAGCGCACAGTTTAATTTGTTTGCATTTTATTGATTCACTCATAATGCTGCCTATTCTTGTACAGGTTTATTTATGTGCTAGCTCCTCACACTCATGATGTCATTGGCGATGAACTCTATGACTCCCTTGTTGATTGGAATCTTGATGAGAAGGTATCCACTATCACCCTTGACAATTGCAGTACAAATGATAGTGCAATTCCTTATCTGGTCAGGAAAATTGAAAAAAGTAAGTTGTTGGGTGAAGGAAATTCTTACACATGCGTTGTTGTGCTCATATCTTGAATCTGATTGTTAAGGATGGATTAGAAATGCTAAAAGATGCAATTGAAAACTTTCGTGATAGTGTAGCTTACTGGACAACAACACCAAAAAGGGTTGAGAAGTTTGAGGAGATAGCAAAGTATGTTCATGTTAAGATTGATAAGAAGATAGGCCTTGATTGCAAAACACGATGGAATTCAACTTATACAATGCTTAGTACTGCACTGCCCTACAAGGCTGTTTTCATTAGAGCAAGTCGTGTGGATAGGCAATACACTTGCTTCCCTACTGAGCAAGAATAGGAATTTGCTGGTTATGTTGTAGAAAGGCTTAAACTATTTAGTGACATATCAACACTATTTTCTGAAAACTGATTATGTCACAGCAAACATGTTCTTCTACAAAATTTGTGAGATTATAAGTAACATTAAGGAGTGGTCAGTTTGTGGTAATTTTTTAATTGAAGAAATGTCAGTTAATATGGAAGCGAAGTTTAAGAAATATTGGACTGATATTCAAGGCCTGATGGGCATTGCTACTCTTCGTGATCCTTGATTCAAACATATCATGCTGCTTCAATGTTTTGAGGTGTTACTTAGAAGACATGGAGTGGATTGTTAGGATTAGGTTAGTAAAGTGAAGGAATCATTGAGTGATTTGTTGCTTGAGTACCATTTGGAAGAGGATGAACCTAGAGTTAACAAGGCACCAGCACTTGCAGTAGGGAATTCAAGCTTCTTGTCTTCCTT
Organism: Setaria italica; assembly: GCF_000263155.2. NCBI lineage: Eukaryota > Viridiplantae > Streptophyta > Magnoliopsida > Poales > Poaceae > Setaria > Setaria italica. The sequence goes on along the minus strand of NC_028456.1, from coordinate 4,363,356 downwards.
TAGTGCACGTGTTGCAAGTACAAAGCCAGCTGCCATAAGATTCAGATCTGAGTTGGATTGCTACTTGGAGGATGAGATGGTGGGCATACTTACAAAGGACATTGATATTTTAGATTGGTGGAAAGTGGCAGGAACATGCTATCCTACTTTGAGACTGATAGCTAGGGATATTTTTGCAATTCCTATAACTACAGTTGCTTCAGAATCTGCATTTAGCACTAGCGGGCAAGTTCTTAGTGAAGATCACAGCAGGCTCACCTCTCAAATGCTGGAGGCTCTAATGTGCTCACAGGATTGGATTAGAAATAAGTACAAAGGTATATTTCTAGTGCAATTTACAATTTTACTGTCCTGCAATTCAATGTTTTTTCCTTATTTAGTTCACACTTCATAGCTTGCAGTTGAAAATTAATCTTGTAACTCTATGTTGGCCTTGTTACTGATGAAGGACAGCCAGCTAGCTTTTGTTCTGTTCTCCAAGAAATCCAAGAAGGCCTTGAGGTGATTGATCGAATACAACATCATTCATCTATTTTCCTGTGTCTTTTCTCTTTTCAACTTGTGTATTCATGTATACGTGTAGGAACTTGCAATTTAACTCCAGTAGCAGTACAACAGCTTCCTCCCTGACCATATGTTGAGATCCTTGAAACCAACTGTCAAGATGGCATGCAATGTCCAAGTCCAATGTGGCCACATAGTTTGACCGGCGCTACAGCATTAATAGTTTAACACTAACTATTTATGTAAGCTTTGGTTGTAACGAATGATGTGTGATAACACTACTACTATCTTGCTTTTTGCTCCAGCCATGAACTTGATACTAAAATGAATTATTGTTGGTCAGTGGATGATTAGAAATCTAGTAGTCTAGACTCTAGAGCTGCTGTTATGTAAATATGTAATGTTATCTCTTATGACTCTATGTGACTCTGGTGAACTGGAAGTCTAGAAACTGGTGAATGGTCAATGGAGTGACTTGTTTTATGCTACTGGTTTGTGGGGAATTATCGGGTTCGGGCCCTGTCGAGTGAGAAATCCCTGCTCGGGGACGGGAGGGGGAAAATCCTTCCCCGCGAACAGGGACAGGGAAATTATGCTCCATCAGGGGTACAACATAAAGCTAAACCTTGGCGGAGATAGCCCCGTTGCCATCCCTACTTGCAAACCATTCGTTTTCGTAGGAAATCACAACGAAACAGTTACCGACACATAGGCCTCGCGATTAATTGCCGCATCACCAAGTACCACTTTAAAAGCATAAGAGAAGGAACCATATCCATATTAGTGATGTCCTGTCCCTCAGCCCTTAATTACATGATGCATACATATAAGTTGTGTTTGGTTGTCTGCACTATCTAGGCTTGGACAATTTAGGCTCATGGTGTTTGTTAACATGGACCTTATGCGGCATTACAAACTGGAAAAATACCTCAAGACGCCCCCACACTGCTTGGCTTAGGCCCAGTGTATAATTGGAATGATCCAGCTTACCATTATTTTCATCTCTATTATATCATGGATCACCTGTTAAGAGCAATTTACAATAATGGAAGTGCACATACTTCATTATTGTCCTAAGACAACACCAAAAAGGATTGGCTTGGCCCCTCTCACACCCAACCCATACTTGTTTCGGTAATGTTACATAACAAACATTCGGAATCTTAAAAAAATCGGACGCTCCGACATATGTTGCAATAGTTAAGCATCGATGTTGCAACTATTGTTTCTGCATGTTTTACAGTGAATGTTGCATGAAATATTGTGTTCATGTTACGGCGGGAATTTTCTATCCCAGAGTCGAACGACGTAGTCATTTTTACACATTATTTTTCATGTTGTAAACAGTGACCGCCGATGTTACATTAGGTAATTTTTAATGTTTTGTCGGAGCGTCCGATGGAAAATTTCTCATCGAACGTCCGGGTGCTAGTAGCACCGTACCTATTTTGCCTTGAGATCGTGTCCACATCGCCTGATCTATCATCATCCATGTCACCTTGTTCCAGGACTAGGCGTGCCCCTGTGTGTGGATGATATGCTTGATGGGCTTTACTTGGTGTTTATTGAGTAATGATACCATCACGAGAGCTCATCATCGCCACCATCCCAACCAACAATGAAGCATCATACAAATGTTCACTGATGCGGCTACACGATATGTGAAGATCAGTTCATCATTTCGTTTTGTCATTATGCAAAACAAATTCATTATCGTTTATTGTTACTGTTTTGTTATGATACCCTCTTTTTAGCCCATTCACAAAGAAGTTTCAGAAACACCCTCATTGTTAAGTTAACCATAAGATTAACAGAAAACAAGGAAAAACAGATGACATATCAACTCGTCAGTTGGCATTTTCCAGTAATATCTGAATTATATTATTCTTTTTGGGCATAACTAGGGGGTGTTTGGATACCCTGGACTAAACTTTAGTCCCTCTCACATCGGATGTTTGCACACTAATTAGGAGTATTAAATATAGTCTAATGATAAAACTAATTGCATAAATGAGGGTTAATTCGCGAGATAAATTTATTAAGCCTAATTAGTCCATGATTAGCCCATGTGATGCTACAGTAAACATGTGCTAATTATGGATTAATTAGGCTTAATAGATTCATCTCGCGAATTAGCCCTCGTTTATGCAATTAGTTTTATAATTAGTTCACGTTTAGTCCTTCTAATTAGTATCCAAACATCCGATGTGATCCGAACTAAAAATTAGTCCATGGATCCAAACACCTCCTAACTAGGTCATCTAAACTGTTGAGCTGACAAAGAATTATCCAACACTCTCGTTGTAGGTTCCCTTTCGCATAGATCAAGTAGGGACCACACATTAGTGCTACAATATATAACAAGAGGTGTACACTTTTCAGGTCACGTTGCTTGAACGGAAGCAATAATCACAGCATCGCCATCTACGAGCATCGCGGTTCCATTGATTCACAAAGAGGTTCAAAGTTGAACACATGCAAGAATCTGAATTTGATTTGAAAAGCTTGTCTTTTTATCCACTTTCTTTTAGTCCTGATGCTGCCTGATGCCCTACATGATGCCTCTATACAAAATTACCATATGTGATATGTAATTGTGCAAACCATATGCATCATCCATTCAGTTGTACCCTTTGGGACCATCAGTGTAACCAATCATGAGCCGTGATACAACTTTTGTCCCCTTACCAGCCTTTTGCTTGCTAGGCACCTGCTGCCCCTTTCCATGGCACATTGGCACCCTCACCAATAGACACCTGCATTTTGGAGACTAAACGTGGGAGCATGTCTCTGTCCCTAAAAGCCATTCATCTAAGAAAATCGAAGCAAACAACCACTGACATGTAGACCCAATGGTAAATCGCACTGCTAACTTGGGGCCATGGTGTCGCCAAAGACTGTTTCGAAAGCATAATTGGAGGAACCATATCCATTGCTGATCTCCCTTTCCTTACCTAGTAATCATATGACGCATATACTTGCTTGCCTTGAGATTGTCTTGGCAGCACCTGATCTCATCATGGATGTCTTCTTACTGCAAGACTAGGCGTGCTTCGGCATGTAAATTATGTGTTTCATTGGCTTTTTATCTAGTGCTTACTCAGTAATGAACCCTAGATTGGCCTACCATCGAGAGGGCTCATCATCGACGCCATCCCAACCAACAATGAAGCATAAAAAATTGTAAAATGCTCTCAGGGGAAAAAAACAGAGACCACTTCATCATTTCGTTTTATCAGTATGCACAGGAATTAATTGCTGCTACTGTTTGTTAGGATAGAGCATCCAATAGGTGTGTCTTCTTGTGTTCAGTGTACGCTTGCAAATTAAATCTTTGTGTTGTCGTCTGAAAAACCATTTATTTCTTCAGCTCAGGCAAAATAGAAAGACAGATATTATAAGTTTCATAAATCATTTAAATGCCCTTCTTTTGGATCAAGAGGGAAAATATACAGATGTCTCATAGTTTGAAAACCACCTCTCGCTTGCAGTTAAGTGTGAAGCTAATTGCAGGGTAGAACTTAATTTGGTAATATTTGGGGCTAGCTTGCAGTTATTGCTTTGATATGACGTTTTCCCCCCCTACTTTGCACTATGGAATTTAAATATTTCTGACGAAATCTGGACATGGAGAGATGCAATGGGATGTTGACTCTATCATATTTGGAATTCAAACGCAACCTCTGCTGTTTATTTTACTTGTCTTTCTTTCTGTCGCCTGATCGAAGCATTCACAAGGATGCTAATGCAATGATGAATGAGGAGGCGATGATGTTGTGGACATGTGGCAATGTGTAGCAAGAGCTCTATCAGGTAATGATCATAGCAGCTCGATCGAGCATAAGCGTTCCTTCGGTTCAAAATCTTGAAACGTTCTCTGTTTTCGAAAAAAAATTGAAATGCGACAATCTGCATGTTGCCTGCATTAGAGCTGACCGATCAGTGGAAGTTTGCAACTAGGCCACTGATTCCATCCGCACCTGAGCATTCGAGTTCCATTGATTCACAAACTCCAAGGTTCAAATACAAGAACTTGAACCTAGGGAACGTTTGGATGGAATTCGCCATGTGCCCATCCAATTTTTTTTTGGCATTGACTACTTTGCCCTCCGTCCGTTTGGATTGGTGACAACAATTGGTGAGGCCAGGCTACCGATGCCCACGTACATTGTTTTTCTCACCTATTACCGGCAGCCATTTTCTTCATCGAAAGATTGGTGAGCCGATGAATTGGCGTGGGAAGCTAGTACCGGTGGAAAACTCAACTTTAGTCCCGATTGGTAAGGAACATAGATCATAGATCCTGAAAATCAGGACTAACTATTTAGGATAAAAGGGGCTCTCTTTAATCCGGGACATTCACCCGGGACTAAAAAAGTTCAAAAAAATAAAAAAAAATAGGCCACCCGCACTGGCTGCCCGCGCTGGCCGCTCACCCATGCCACTCATGCCTCCCGCCACTCTGCCTAGAAGAAAGGGCCTGCGCGAGATAAGGGAGGGGAGAGGAGGAGATAAAGGATGAGAGAAGATAAGGGAGGGGAGAGGAGGAGATAAGGTGGACAGAGGAGGGGGGAGACTAAAGGCCCTGGGAGGTGTTTAATCCCAGTTGAAAACACTAACCGGGTTGGGGGGCCTTTTGTCCCGGTTGGTGTTTTCAACCTGGATAAAAAGCCCTGTTGTCCCAGTAGCTGTTACAACCGGGACTAAAGGGGGCTCTTTAGTCCCGGTTGATATTACCAACCGGGACTAAAAGTCCCCTGTCGGTAGCCGTCGATGGTGGATTTTTGATAAAAACAACTGGAACAAAAAATGTTGAATGGAAGGTGAGTTCTCTACTGGTGCATGGTGCAGGATGAAATCCAAAATACCCTTATTTCCTCGAGCTTGTCTTTTCTCTCTTTTTTTTATCTAAATGCTGCCTGGTATCCTACATGCGTATCATGCCTCTTTACAAATTTACCAGCTGACCCATCTGTAAGCCATGTATATCACTGCCTCCGGTGTACTACCTTTTGGGACCATCAGTGTAACCAATCATGGGCCGTGATTCATCTTCAGCTACCCTGCATTCCGCTGCACCCTGCCGACAGACACCTAAATTTGCAGACCATCCTAGTAAACCAATGGCCAATGAATTGGTAAGAACATAGAGTCATTGACACCAGAGGCCTAGTAGGAGGAACCATATCCATTGGTGATCACCTTTTCCACAGCCCGTTATCATGTGGTGCCTGTACCATGCATATCGCCTAGAGATTGTTGTCTGAGCAAAACTGCATGCAAAAGCAGCTGATCTCATCATGCATGTTTCCTTTGAGACCATGAGTTGGCGTGCCTGGCATGTAAATGATATATTTGGCAGAACTTTACCCGGGTGCTGCTTATTGTTATTGAGTAATGAACCCTACCATCACGAGGGGCTCATGATCGCCGCCATTGAGCCCAACCAATGAAGCATATGAGTGTTTTCTGCACGGTGGGTGACTGGAATGTACTCCCTCCATATCAATATATTTGACGTATTAGTTATGTTTGGAAAAATTAAGGATGCTACCACTATTGGAAAATCCACCTTTAGTCCCGGTTAGATAGGGATGAGGGATATGGGTACCCATGGGTTCCACCGACCCGGATACTAGCCGGACCTGACAAGTGGGCCCGCCCGACCAGGATGTGCGGGCCGAGGACATGAAGTTACTTGGAGTACATGTCAAGCCAACTAGACAGTCCAAATCTGCCTTGATATCATGGGACGCATTTTGCAGTCCGACTCAGATTGCTTTCCATGTAAATACCAAGCAGATTATACTCAAACCGACTTGTAATCCTTGGTTGTCAGCCTATATAAAGCGACAAGGGCACCCCCGAGGACAACTCAACTCATCTCATACGAAGCAATATAATCCATGCATACAGGACATAGAGTATTACTCTCTGGAGGCCCAAATCTGTCTAAAACCGTTGTGTCCCCTTTGTGTCCCCGCGATCACCTTCGAGTTCTTGGTTTCGCAATCGCCCTCACCTACAAATCAATCACTTCGGTAACCCCCTAGTGGACTGCCGGGTTTATAAATCCGACAGTTGGCGCGCCAGGTAGGGTAGTTGCGACATCCTTATTGCGACCTTGATGGCATCCCGCCCCGACGTTGTTTTTCCTGAGAGCATAAATGACTTCCTTGCCAACCCGGTCCAGATTCAATTTGGGACCTTGCCAGTGGGTTTTGATCCGACCGCTTCTTCCGTCAACTCGACGACTTCTGCCAACTGGGCGTCCGACACCAGCTTGACTTCCATCGGATCTATTCCGGCGGAACAAGTTCTCTACCCTAGGATCGTCATACCGCTTGCCCAACAAGTCAGCAAACTCTCTCTCTCCGAGAAGGTTCCAGATCTACTCATTGGCGCCTGCCCACCCATGCCCTCCGACCTGATCACAGGGCTAGATCGCATCAGTAGCACGTCCCACATCCTCTTTGGACTACGGAACTCGGCCGCCGAGTACTTCGCCACGCTCGACCGGGTTTTCCAGATCCAATCTTGAGACCCATTCGAACTCGTCCAGTTTTCGGACTGTGGTGAATTCTAGGTGCCTCGCATCGTTCTAACGCCAAATCCTTATGGAAGCGACAACGAGAGCAACTCCTCCACGTCTGATCGTGAAGCTTTCATGGTCTCCACTAATGAGCCACCTCGGGATGGTGAAACAGAATTTGAAGAAGAAGGTTTTAATGCCAGGAACCAGAACCGAGGAGCTCGACGCCAACAGGAGCAACCCGACGCCCAACAGCAACCTATTGCTAACGCAGATGCAGTAGGCGACCAGTCCTAGCAGCTGCGCAACGATCGCGACAAGGCCGACCAGGGTGGCGCTCGGGAAAGACGCAGGCGCCCTGTACGCGCTCGCAATCTACTAGCCAACCAAGAGCAGGCTGGCCACAACGTCTTCGCTACACCTGAGGCCAACCTGGGGGCTGCCTTTGCTGAGCTCAAAAAGTTTCTAGATTCAGATCAAATGCGACGAATTTAGGCGCGACTCCAAGTCACCAACACCCAGATCGAGGAGCAGATCAATGAAGTGTCCCCACATAAGTAGAGAATAAATGTGACACAAATATCAGTCCCAGGAGGCTGATAACACATTTATTCAACAGATGGTTCAAAAATCGTACAACTCCCGAAGGAGCGGGCGGGCAAGCCACACCCAAAGGAGAAACAAACCAACAACGATACAGATCCAAGTTGCAGTCCAGTCGGACCCCGGGCTGCAATCGGAACTAAGCGACAGCAGAAGCATTCTGCAAAGGTCAACACCACAGACAGCGTTGGGTGCGGAAGCGAACTCCTACTCGAAATCCTCGGCGACGAAGTCCGGGTCTTCCTCTGAAGCAACAAAACAAGGGTGAGTACAAAAGTACTCAACAAGTCCAACCCCATCCACGGAGGGGGATACAAACACGAATATACACAGGATATAACAAGGATAAGGCTAAGGTTTATTTGAAGTAAAGCTAGATTTTAACACATGCAAGGGTTCATTTTCAAAAGAGTTTTCACAAAGCATTTCTTTTAGTAACCGAATCATTAAGTGAGGTTGATCCTACACAAAGGATCCAAGTTTTAATGCTACCGGACTCCCCGTCCGCAATAGCTCACGGCACAACTGCTGGACACTTCCGAAATCCAACACACGCCATGAAAATTATCCATCTCCAAGCACTAGTTATAGGACCAAGCCGTAACTCGTCCAATGCCGTGGACACGACTACTCGGATAGGTTTTTACTCTACAAAGGTTGTACACTTTTCCTATAAGTAGGGTACCGCAGCACAATCATCTTAGTGTCGGTGCAGATCCTAACAAAGCCGTTACTTACCTTAGCTAAGCCTAACTAGCTAACACAGAAGCAACCAAGGGGTTAATGACCTACCAATGAGGTCTTAACCGGGACCTAAGTCCACACAGTTCTTATTCCTCCTCCATGATCTCCCGTTGCTCACCAGCTCTCCTGATGACTAACAGATTAGCTAGTGGGATTTATGCGAAGCCGTTGCCGCATACAACGGTCGAGTGGTTGCACGATGGTTGGTTTAGGAAAGATGACACATCAACTTGGTCCTTAATTTGTGACAAGATGGATATCTCCCAACTTTGCTCAACCACAAAGATTGGAGCCCAACTTATTAGCATTTCACACAAGAAACACCAATCCATCTCATCTAAGCATTCCTTTCCTTTATTTCCCAAAACCCATTTTCCCTTTTAAAAAAACACTCACACATTTATTCTTTAACAAAACACATTGTAGTCATGATTGAATTGAGTTACAAGATCCTAAGCATTCTAGCAGTAATTATCATCCAAACAGAGCAAGTCATATTTAGAGATAATTATAGGACAAGCAAGGTATAATCATAGAAATCAGGGGGTGGCTATCCAACCATGTTTCAGCGGTAAAACAATATGCAATTTATAAAACAGGCTAATAGGTTGTGTATGAAAAACTGGGATAAATCTGCATCAAAGGGTGAGATTGGACTTGCCGTCCTCAAAGCCTTTCAGGAGTTCCTGCTCGCGGTGTTGGTCTTCGGGCTCGGGCTCGCTGTCAAACTCCTCCTCGTGCTCCTCCTCAGGTACTCCGCGATCTACGGCACACACAATCGGGCACACAATAAATGAAAGAAAATTAAAGTTTTACCCGTTGAGCTCGAACAGAGAACGCGAACATAAAATAGAAGGAATGAGTATTTTCATGCATTTGGAGATGACTCGGCGGAAGTATATTAGAGGATGCCGTGGTCGAATTTGGGATTAATTGGAGAAAGTTTGGCGCATTATGAAATGACGAGATAACCGTGTATTAGGGGCTTAAAACAAGTTTTAGGACTAAACTGCGAGAACCAGGGACCTATTCGCAAATATTTCTAGAAGGTGGAAGAGCATATTGATGAGAGAACTTTGAGAGATGTGGGAGGGCTGGTTTGTGAATATGAGAAAGAAGAGGGTTAGAATGGAATTGGATGGGATTTTTTTTCCTTCTTCTTCCTAGCGCATGAGCACAAGGAGGTGGGGAGCAAAACCGGCGGCGGGTCGGGCGGCCAAGCTCGTCGGCAGCGAGGACCACAGTTGGGGAAGGGAGAGGGGGTCGTGGGGGACTCATTTTGTCTCTCACCTTGGGCGGGTGGTGATGGGAGGGGGGTGCCAGTGGCGGAGAGGGACGGCTGCGCTTGGCCCCTTTTATAGGCGATGGCCGGGGCGGCGACGAGCGGCGACATTAATGGCGGTTGCGATTCCCACCCGGTGGCGTGGTGGAGTGGAGCTCTGTATAGGGGCATGGCAGGGCCAGGCTCGGGCGGCGAGGAGCACAGGGCACACAGTACGTGGGGAGGCGTGTTGGAGGTATGCCCTAGAGGCAATCATAGAGATGATGATATTCCATTTGTATCCATGATTTGTATATTGTGTTCATTGAATATTCATTAAAGGCTACTTGAATTGATTTGCAATTATGTGAATTGTATATGAAACTCTTTAGTTGTATGGTTTTTCTAAAGTTGTCCCTAGTCGGGGTTCATGTGAGGACACACATGAATATTAGACTAGCACATGTATTAGTTGATGACTATGTTTCACAAGTCATGGACATGGAGATGTTAAACTAATAATGTGGGCACATGTGGAGACATGTGCTAGGATTGACCCAACATGAGAAGTAGTTCTCTCTTTACACAACATGTACGCTTTGTCCTTAGACTTGAGATTGCCGCATGTACTCAAGATGTGGATCGACTTACTTAGGGGCTATCAAACTCTACACCGTGATAGGGTAGTTAAAAAGGTAGCTTTCGGGTTTATCAAGAAGCATGCTGTGAGACATGGTCAATCAAGATGGGATTTGCCCCTCTCTGATTGAGAGTGATATCTCTGGACCCCCCGAGTGATCGGATTTGAAAATGCATGGCCATGCTGCGTACAGTTAAGAGTTAAGCTACAAAGGGATTCCGAATCACAGGATCGAGAACGAGCGGTCGGGTTGAAGCTAGACCAAATATCGTGAGGCAAAGGGAATAGCATGTACATAATGTTGTGACGGTTCATCTGATATGATCTTCGTGTGTGTATAGGAGTTGCCACGTCTTGCTAGAGGCCGCTGCCGACTATTGGGCCAAGTAGGAGTACTCGGGCCATGTCTATACGTATCTGAACCCATAGGGTCACACACTTAAGGGGCTGGAAGCCCAATTCGGATGTGATCCGAGTTGGATTAGGTTTAGAAGTACTAATGGGCCTCGGACCCAGAGGCCCGTCAGGAACCTCTATAAATAGAGGGTTGGGGGCGCCCTAGGGTTTACACCTTTTGGTGAAACACATCTACCGTGCCTCCCACGCCCTCGCCTATTGCAACTCGTGGATCTAGCAGTCCGGCTTGCGACGCTTCCTCCCTGCACGTGTGGATACCTTGGAGGTGTTGCGCCTGCAACACTTGGACGAGCCGTCGACGAGCCACGACGAGCCGACGACGAGCCGCGGCACGAGGACGACCTTGCTGCACGTGGACGAGCTACTGAGGTGCCGTTTGACGTCAATGTGATTGACTACGTTCGACTACACTGATCGTCTTCGCTGCCCTGACGCGATTCTACATCTTCCGCACCAGTGCGTCGAGTGGTAATCCCGTGATCCATATACGACAGTTTTCCTGGTTTACGCGGTAGAATTTTTTTTGATTTGCGCTAGCGTAGCCTACCTCGTAACCCAACAGTGGTACTAGAGCTGTAGCTGTTTAGTTTTGGATTCAAGATGTGTGCATATGGAGATATGCGAGTTTTCAGTTTGATCTATGTTCGGGTTTCGTGTTCTTGCTGCAATGGTTGTGTAACGACATACTCCTACCGGTCGGTTTCCACCATCGGAGTTAAGTGATACACGTAATGCCAGTTGCAGCGAGCGAAGATCAATGTGATTGGTCGAATCGAGATCCAGGTTCATACGCCAGGCGCATGAGATGCACAACAGTAGATTGGATCTACTGCCGGGTCGGAATTTTTCCATGTGCGTGTGCTTCAGTAAAACAGCCGTAACTTTTCGGTACGATCTCGGATCGGGGCGAATTTTATATGAAAATTGATCTACAGAAAAAGTTACACATAAGATTCAACATCTTCGGCGTTTTTGGCAAAATTAGATTTCCCAAATTCGGCTTGGAAGATAGAGTTTCAGGCCTCTGATGTTTGGACCGTTAGAACGCCTAACTCTGTTTTGCAGGATGTATGTATCTTGTGATCAGTATGGCCCTTTGTGTATGTGATACATGTGTGTAACTCATTCGTGACCTGCGTGTTGCGCGTACGGCAACACGGCTGGAGCCATATGTGTTGTCACTTTAATGTATTTAATGTTTTGTGTACCAATCTGTGATGATCCAAGCAACTATATAATCTTCATTACTAGCTTCTTTACTAGCTATTAGGCGTAATAGCATGTTCTAGTTCTTGGAGGACTCATCACCAGGAGGATGGCGCACATGGAACATGGAGATGGAGATCACCATGGTGAACAGGTTCTGTGGAGATGGAGATCACCATAAGAAAACGGGTCATACTGTGTCACAACTGTGTGAATGCTATTCTTTATGTTTTACTTACTGCATGATGTGATGTTAGAAGTAGAACGATCCCTCACAAAGTTTAAGTTAGTATGCCCTCCCAACTAAAACTTGCACCGTCCCATGTCTTGTACAATTAGTGGTGGGTCTATGAAATTAGGGTGCCACTAGTTTTCCTTGACTAGACGTGTTTGTGTCGGACACTTACACGTATAAGGGATTGGTTTGCTTAACAAGGTTATCTTAACGGTTAAGGACCTTGGGGCATAAAGGTTGGGCGCCGAGACATGGAGATGTCACCCAACAACAGGAGTCATATGTTATATGATTAGCAAGAAGTTGCTTACCGATCTACCTTGTTTGCTAGCGGTGATGCTAAAGATCACTAGTAGACTTGTTAGTTGTGGATCCTGAATCACTAAGTATCAATAGAGGGATATTGATTTTAGTGGGAGTAGATTCTGTTAAATAGTTTAATATGATTTGCTCTATCGTGGATACATTTGTCTTAATGTATTTTGCATTACTTTTGTTGTAGATTAAATGGCACCTAGCAACACCACACCATGCGTTCGGTCCTTGAGAAGGACAAGTTGAATGGAACAAACTACTCGGATTGGATCCGTAACCTGAGAATTGTTCTCAGGGCCGATAAAAAGGAAGAAGTTCTAGACACCCCACTACCACAAGTACCTGCTGATGATGCATCTGATGCTGTTAAGGCTACTTACAAGAAGGCATTTGATGCAAATCTTGAGGTAAGCTGCCTTATGCTTGCTTGCATGGAACCCGAGCTGCAGATGTAGTTCGAAACAAATCATGAGGCACACGATATGATTGTGGCGCTCAAGGACATGTTCCAGACACAGGCTAGGACTGAAAGGTTCAATGTGTCCAAAGCCTTTATGGAGTGCAAGCTAGCAGAAGGCGCAGCAGTAGGACCACATGTAATCAAGATGGTTGGTTACACTCAGCGATTGAAGAAGCTGGGCTTCCTAATGGGCAAAGAGTTGGCCATTGACTTCATTCTTTCATCTCTTCCGCCTAGCTATGAGAACTTCATCTCGAACTACGATATGCATGGGACGAAGAAGGATCTGAATGAACTGTGTGGTATGCTCAAGACAACAGAGGTTGACATTAAGAAAAGTGCTAGTAGCAGCTATATGATGGCTGTACAGAACAAGCCTAGCTTCAAGAAGAAGGGAAATTCTTGGAAGAAGAAGGGCAAGGCTGGAGTGTCCAAGCCAAACTCAACGCCCAAGGCTAAAGCTGGACCTACTCCAGATAAAGAGTACTTTTATTGTCACGAACCTGGTCACTAGAAGAGAAATTGCAAGCAGTACCTAGCTTCATTGAAGAATGGCGGAAGTAAGAGTACTTCCACCTCAGCTACGCTTGTTGTTAATGTTATAGACAACATATATTTCTCATTGATACAATTATTAATTCTTGGGTATTTGATACCAGATCGGTTGCTCATATTTGCAATTCGATGTAGGGAATGATAAGAAGTAGAAGCGTTGAGAAGGGAGAAGTTGATTTCCGCGTGGGCAATAATGCAAGAGTTGCTGCGTTGACCGTCGGGATGATGCAACTCCACCTCCCGTCAGGATTTATCATGGAATTGAATAAATGTTATTTATCATGGAATTTTAACTTCGTTTGATTTTGAATCATACGAGACATGTGAGGCTTGTTTACTGGGCAAGATGACCAAGGCACCTTTTACAGGTTTTCCTGAGAGAGCATTAGACTTGTTGGAACTTGTACATATCGATGTATGCGGACCAATGAGCACAACAGCCAGAGGAGGGTACCAATACTTCATAACTTTTACTGATGATTTTAGTAGATATGGATATGTCTACTTGATGAGCCACAAGTCTGAAACCTTTGAAAAGTTCAAGGAATTTCAGAATGAAGTTGAAAATCAGCATGGCAAGAAAATTAAGGCCTTGCGATCTGATCGTGGAGGCGAGTATTTGAGCCACGAGTTTAGCAATCATCTAAAGAGTTGCGGAATTGTTCCATGACTTACGCCGCTTGGAACGCCTTAGAGAACGGTGTATCCGAGCGACGTAATCGAACCTTGTTAGACATGATTCGATCAATGATGAGCCAGTCGGACCTACCATTGTCATTTTGGGGATATGCTCTAGAAACAACAGCTTTCACACTTAATAGGGTACCATCTAAATCCGTAGTTAAGACACTATATGAGATGTGGACTGAAAAAGTTCCCAGTTTGTCTTTTCTAAAGATTTGGGGATGTGAAGTGTTTGTCAAGCGACTTCAGTCGGACAAGATCACACCCAAGTCGGATAAGTGCATTTTCGTGGGATATCCAAAGGAAACTTTGGGATATTATTTCTACAAACGGTCAGAGGGCAAAATGTTTGTCACTCGGAACATGATTTTCCTAGAGAAAGAGTTTGTCAAAGGAGAAAAGGGTGGAAAGACAGTGCATCTTGAAGAAGTTCAAGATGAGCCAATTGGGCAAGAATCAATGAGTGATGCTAACGTAGCAGAACAAGTTGAGATACCCATGGCAAGAGAAGCACCACCACAACCACGAAGGTCGGCAAGGCTCCGAGAAATGCGGGAAATATTATTGTTGGACAATGATGAGCCTGCGACATATGCATAAGCAATGATGGACCCAGACTCCGAAAAATGGCAGAGTGCCATGCAATCTGAAATAGAGTCCATGGGAGACAATCAAGCTTGGAACTTGGTTGACCCGCCTGATGGTGTTAAAGCCATAGAGTGCAAGTGGATCTATAAGAAGAAAAAGGACATGGATGAAAATGTTCACATCTATAAAGCATGACTTGTCACAAAAGGTTTTTGACAAGTTCAAGGAGTTGACTACGATGAGACCTTCTCGCCCGTAGTGATGCTTAAGTCCATTCGGATTATTCTAGCTATAGCTGCATATTTCGATTATGAGATATGGTAGATGGACGTCAAGACAGCTTTCCTGAATGGAAACCTAGCTGAGGACGTGTATATGATATAGCTCGAGGGTTTTGTCGATCCGAAAAATGCTGGAAAAGTATGCAGGCTTCAGAGATCCATTTATGGATTGAAGCAAGCATCTTGAAGTTGTAACATTCGTTTTGATGAAGTGGTCAAAGCGTTTAACTTCACCAAGAACGAAGAAGAGTCTTGTGTTTACAAGAAGGTTAGTGGGAGCTCTGTAGTATTTCAAATCTTATATGTGGATGACATATTGCTGATTAGAAATAACATTCCTATGCTTGAGTCTGTAAAGACTTCACTAAAAAATAGTTTTTCAATGAAGGACTTAGGGGAAGCAGCATATATTATGGGTATTAAGATTTATAGAGATAGATCGAGAAGGCTTATAGGATTAAGCCAAGATACTTACAATAACAAAGTGTTGAAGCGGTTCAGCATGGAAGAGGCGAAGAAAGGGTTCTTACCTATGTCACATGGCATACATCTTAGCAAGACTCAGTGTCCTTCGACTGCTGATGAGCGGGATCACATGAGCAAAGTGCCATATGCCTCGGCTATTGAATCTATCATGTATGCAATGATATGTACTCACCCAGATGTTTCATATGCGCTAAGTATGACATGCAAACACCAGTCTGATCCGGGTGAGAGTCACTGGACAACGGTGAAAAACATTCTTAAGTACTTAAGAAGGACTAAAGATATGTTCCTTGTCTATGGAGGTGAGAAGGAGCTCGTTGTAACAGGTTACACCGATGCTAGGTTCCAAACCGACAGAGATGATTCAAAGTCACAATCAGGATTTGTGTTCACGTTAAATGGTGGTGCTGTTAGTTGGAAGAGTTCCAAGCAGGAGACGGTGGTTGATTCTACGACAGAAGCCGAGTACATCGCGGCTTCGGAAGCCGTGAAGGAGTGTTTGGATAAGGAATTTCCTTATTGAGCTTGGTGTGTTCACGAATGCGTCCAGCCCATTGAATCTCTACTGTGATAACAATGGGGCAATTGCGCAAGCAAAGGAACCAAGGAATCACCAGAAGAACAAACATGTAATGCGGCAATTTAATCTCATTCGAGACTTCGTTAACCGGGGTGAGATCAAGATATGCAAAATACACACGGATCTAAACATTTCTGATCCGTTGACAAAACCACTCCCGCAGGCTAAGCATGATGCGCATGTAAGAGCTATGGGTATTAGATACCTTCTAGATTGACTCTAGTGCAAGTGGGGGGCTGTTGGAGGTATGCCCTAGAGGCAATCATAGAGATGATGATATTCCATTTGTATCCATGATTTGTATATTGTGTTCATTAAATATCCATTAAAGGCTACTTGAATTGATTTGCAATTATGTGAATTGTATGTGAAACTCTTTACTTGTATGGTTTTTCTAAAGTTGTCCCTAGTCAGGGTTCATGTGAGGAGACACATGAATATTATACTAGCACATGTATTAGTTGATGACTATGTTTCACAATTCATGGACATGGAGATGTTAAACTAATAATGTGGGCACATGTGGAGACATGTGCTAGGACTGACCCAACACAAGAAGTAGTTGTCTCTTTACACAACATGTACGCTTTGTACTTAGACCTGAGATTGTCGCATGTACTCAAGATGTGGATTGACTTACTTAGGGGCTATCAAATGCTACACCGTGACAGGGTAGTTAAAAAGGTAGCTTTCGGGTTTGTCAAGAAGCATGCTGTGAGACATGGTCAATCAAGATGGGATTTTCCCCTCTCTGATTGAGAGTGATATCTCTGGGCCCCTCGAGTGATCGGATTCGAAAATGCATGGCCATGCTACGTACGGTTAAGAGTTAACCTACAAAGGGATTCTGAATCACAGGATCGAGAAAGAGCGGTCGGCTTGAAGCTAGACCAAATATCGTGAGGCAAAGAGAATAGCATGTACATAATGTTGTGACGGTTCATCTGATATGATCTTTGTGTGCGTATAGGAGTTGGCATGTCTTGCGAGAGGCCGCTGCCGACTATTGGGCCGAGTAGGAGTACTCGGGCCATGTCTATACATATCCGAATCCATAGGGTCACACACTTAAGGGGCTGGAAGCCCAATTCGGATCTGATCCGAGTTAGATTAGGTTTAGAAGTACTAATGGGCCTCGAACCCAGAGGCCCGTCAGGAACCTCTATAAATAGAGGGGTGGGGGCACCCTAGGGTTTACACCTTTTGGCAAAACACATCTGCCGCACCTCCTACGCCCTCGCCTATTGCAACTTGTGGATGTAGCAGTCTGGCTTGCGATGCTTCATCCCTACACATGTGGATACCTTGGAGGTATTGCGCGTGCAGCACTTGGACGAGCTGCCGACGAGCCACGATGAGCCGCCGATGAGCCATGACGAGCCGAGGCACGAGGATGACCTTGCTGCACGTGGACGAGCTGCTGAGGTGCTGCTCGACGTCGACATGATCGACTACGTTCGACTATGCTATCACGTCTTCGCTGCCCCGACGCGATTCTACATCTTCCGACCAGTGAGTCGAGTGGTAATCATGTGATCCATATACGGCAGTTTTCCTGGTTTACGCGGTAGAAATTTTTTTGATTTGTGCTAGCGTAGCCTAGCTCGTAACCAAACAAGGCGCGCGGGGAGGGGCGGCGAGCAGCGGCCGACGCTCGGTTGGGTTCCAGCGGGCGCGGAGCGAGCGACGTGCGGGGCTGGGGGCCGCCAGGCACGGGGCGAGCGGCAGGGTGCGTGGGTGGGCTAAGGAGAGGGGCCAGGGTGGCCAGGCGCCAGAGGAGCAGGCGTGCGCTCGGCCTGGAAGAAAGAAGAAAGAGGAAGGAAGAAGAAGGAGGAAGAAGGAAGAAAGGAAGAAAGAGAAGAAAGAAAAAGAAAAGGAAAAAAAGAAGAAGGGGAAGAAAAAGAGAAAAGAGAGGGAGAGTCAGTGAAAAATGTGGAAAATAGTTGAGCACGCGTGACGGATTTTGACAGGCATGCGGCAAAATTTACGGAGGAAGAAAAGGGCGGTTGCCAGCGTTGGGTGCTGGGATAGCGAAATCGTCGGGAAGGAAAGAATTTCCGGGAGCTTAACAGTCAAAAGGTTTTGAAGATGATTTTTTAGCGGATGATTTGAGTTAGTAGATTTTACAGATGTTACAAACTACCCTACTTAAATTGAATCTCATCCTCGAGATTCAGCTGAATCCTGAAAAGATGGGGGAACTCCTTCTTTAACGCATCCTCGCGTTCCTAAGTAGCTTCTTCTTGACCATGTCTACTCCATTGGACTCTACAAATCCGCACCACTGAATTTCTTGTTCTTCTGGTGACAGTGCCTAGAATCTTGATGGGTACCTCCTGATACTGGAGATCCTTTTGCAAGTCTATTGTTTCCACCGATACTTGCTCTTCAGGTACTCTCAAGCATTTTCTTAGCTGGGAGACATGAAGAACTGGGTGTATATCTGACATTTCTTTGGGTAGTTGGATACGGTTGGCTACAGCTACAACTCTCTTTAGTACCTGGTACGGTCCAATATACCGAGGGGCTAGTTTTCCTTGCACTTGAAACCTTCTAGTACCTCGAATCGGGGAGACCTTGAGGTAGACAAAATCTCCTTCATTGAAACTCAATTCCCGTGTCCTCTTGTCTGAGTAGCTCTTTTGTCTGGACTGTTCTGCTTTCAGCTTCTCTTGAATTTTGGCCACTCGGTCTTCTACCTCTTTTATAAAGGCAGGTCCAACTAAAGTGCGTTCTCCCACTTCTGACCATATCAAAGGGGTCCTGCATTTTCTTCCGTAGAGAGCCTCAAATGGTGACATGCCTAGACTGGCCTGATAACTATTGTTGTACGAGAACTCTGCATAGGGTAGACTCTGTTCCCAGTCCTTGCCATAGGTAAGGACACAAGCTCTCAACATATCTTCCATAATTTGATTTACTCTCTCTGTTTGGCCATCAGTCTGTGGGTGATAAGATGAACTGAAATCCAATTTGGTACCCATGGCTTTATGCAAACTCCTCCAGAACCTAGAGGTAAAATTGGTTCCTCTATCCAAAACAATTTTGCTAGCCACACCATGCAGCTTTACTATGTTGTCCACGTAGAGCCGAGCTAGTCTTTCTCCACCATAAGTGGTCTGTATAGGTAAGTAGTGAGCAACTTTAGTGAGTCGGTCCACTATTACCCATATGGAGTCATTTCCTTTCTGAGTCTTGGGTAAACCGACCACAAAATCCACACCAATCTCATCCCATTTCCAAACCGAGATGGGTAGTGGTTGCAGTAGGCCTGCTGCCTTCTGATGTTCAGCCTTGACTCTTTGGCAAGTATCACAATGTGCGACGAACTGGGCTATGTCCGCCTTCATCCCATTCCACCAGTACTTCTGCTTTAAGTCCATATACATGTTGGTGGATCCTGGATGGATGGAGTGTGCCGAGTTATGGGCTTCATCCATGATGGTTTGCTGGAAATCACCTTCCTTGGGTACGCAAATTATATTTTTGTACCACAAGGTTCCTTTGTCATCCACTCTGAAATCTGGGGCCTTATTCTCTCCAGTTTGCTTGCGGATTTTCATTAAGTCTTGATCTGAACCCTAGGCTTCTCTAATTTTGTCCTCCAAAGTGGGATGAACACTTAGCTTGCAGCTGGTATTCTCAGAAACAATGTGCACATTTAACCGTGCCATTTCTTCTTGCAAATGAGTATCCTTGGGTCCGGGCTGTCCATAGGATTTTTTGCTTAAGGCATCAGCTACCACATTAGCTTTGCCGGGGTGGTAATGGATTTCCAGATTATAATCCTTAACCAGTTCTAACCACCTTCTTTGCCTTAAGTTCAAATCTGGTTGGGTGAAGATATATTTTAAACTCTTGTGGTCAGTGTAGATCTCACACTTGTTCCCAATCAAATAATGCCTCCAAATCTTAAGGGCATGCACTATGGCTGCAAATTTCAAATCATGGGTTGGGTAGTTCTGCTCATGAGGTTTAAGCTGGCAAGAAGCATATGCCACCACTTTCCCATCCTGCATAAGGACACATCCTAATCCTTATCGGGATGCATCACAATATACGATGAAGTCTCGCTGAATATCCGGTAGGGTCAACACTGGGGCGATCGTCAATCTTTTCTTCAGTTATTGGAAACTCCTCTGATGTGACTCTGTCCAGGTGAATTTCTTATCCTTCCTAAGCAGCTCCGTAATGGGTTGGGCTATCTTGGAAAATCCTTCAATAAATCTCCGGTAGTACCTAGCTAAACCAAGAAAGCTTCTGATTTCACTAACATTGGTGGGTTGCTGCCAGTTGGAAACAGCCTCAACTTTCTCAGGATCAACTGTTACTCCTTCTGTGGTCAAAATATGGCCAAGAAATGCTACTTTCTCCAACCAAAATTCACACTTGCTGAATTTGGCATAGAGTTGGTGGGCTCTCAATTTTTCTAACACCACCCGTAGATGCTGTTCATGCTCTTGGACACTCTTGGAGTAAATAAGTATGTTGTCGATAAAGACTACAACAAATTTATCTAACTCATCCATAAACACCTTGTTCATGAGATTCATGAAGTAAGAAGGTGCATTGGTTAGTCCAAAAGATATCATAGTGAACTCAAATTGACCATAGCGGGTGACAAAGGCCGTCTTTAGAATGTCGCTTTCCTTAATCTTGAGCTGATGGTATCCTGACCTCAAATATATCTTGAAGAAATACTTGGCTCCTTTCAGCTGATCAAACAGATCATCTATTCTGGGGAGAGGATATTTATTCTTAATGGTGACCTCGTTCGGTGCATGATAATCCATGCACATCCTCATGCTTCCATCTTTCTTTTTGACAAAGAGTACTGGGGCTCCCCACGGGGTTGAGCTAGGTCTGATAAAACCACTCTGTTGTAATTCCCCTAACTGTTTCTTCAGTTCTGCCAACTCAGATGCTGCCATCCTATAGGGTCTCTTAGCTATAGGGGAGGTTCCAGGAATAAGGTCGATTACAAACTCTGTATCCCTGTCTGGGGGCATTCCAGATAGTTCTTCAGGAAAGACATAAGGGCATTCACTGACTACCAGGACTTCTTCTATGGCCTTAGCCTCCATGCTAAAAACCATCGGGTCTGGTCCACTCCCTCGAGTGTGACAAGTTAGTCGCATACCGTCCTGATTAATCAGATGTACTATCTTATCTGCACACCCTATGTGACCATCTGTTGACGCCGGATTTCGTCATCAGTAGAATCGGCGTCAAAGAGGAAAGAAATCGAAGGAATACGGATGGGAATCGGTCAAAAGGTGCTACAGTGTGGAATCGGTCAAGTGGCTTTTACTTCGCTTCAGGTTCCCAATCGGCAGCCCTTTGCTGATAAGAAATCGGCCGATCAGGAAGGAGGACTAAAGTGGGCCTGTATGGGCTTGGTTAGGTGGAAAGATAAGGTGGAGTTCAGCCCACGAAGCGTGGGGTAGTTAGTTTAACACGGATTGTGCTTGTAGATATTCGTTTTCTGTTTGAATTAGAGATAGAGTTCTACTCGGTTAAGAAAGATTATTTGTGCGGGGCTATAAATAGCTACCTTTGTAAATCTGTAACACATCAATCAATCAATACAACAAGTTACTTTATTCTTCGTACTACTTTCAAGCAGGCGACTTCGCCATCGTTTTTTCTTCTCACGAGTTCGTGCGGGTTGGCAGGGCTGCATCATCTTGATCTCCGGCCAATTCTGTAAGTTCCTCTTATCGAGTAATATCTAAGCTTTAACTTCCGACGCATCGCTGTTGTTTCGTTTAGATTTATTCACCAGTTATCGATATTAACTAGATTCATAGGTTTTACCTGTTTTTCTAGCCTTTATCACCAGTTATCCTGCTAGGAATCGGTAGTATCGGTTTTTATTACCTTCTGTTGTTAGATCCGTTCGTTGCCGATTAGATCTTTTCCTAGTGCTATTTTCATAAGCTTTGTACCGATTGTTTTTAGTATTTTTCTGTCTACAAGGCTATAAGGATCGCGCTATCTTGTAGCCGATTTCTTTATCACAGTAAATCGGCCGATTTGCCGATTAGCTCTCTCGATCGGAAACTTAGCCGATCGTAGTTACTGAATTTGACACGTGTTCTTCCTTGCCAATCAACAGGTCAGATTGGCTGGCACGCCGCGCGAACCGCACCAGGGCATTCACCCGAACAGGAGCTAAGCAGATTCTCCCGGGTCGTGTGTCGGCCGCTGGACCGATTTCTAGCGCCAACACACTTTTGGCACGCCCGGTGGGACCATTACAACCGCTGTCATGTCGAAAGCTGCTGAAGTTTCCGAAGATAACGTCATCGAAGTGACGGAAGCAGATCTAAAGGACGACCAAAGGGACGATCTGAATCAGTATTTGGAGCAAGTCCGGAAAACCTGCTTGAAATCCTTCAGTCGTTCCAGGAGCGGGGAAACTGTTAAAAACTCTCCCTTCACTACTCCTCGCCAGATCACGATTTCAGAAGATTCGGACAAGATGTCCGATATGATTCAGCAATCTCTTCATCACGCCTTCATCAACCAATCCTCGGTACTTTCAAACATGGTACACAATGCTGTTGTCAACTCCTTCGCCGGGGGTATACCACAGGGATACAGGGGGCCTACGTATTTTCAGCCGATTCCACCAAATCAGGCTTATCAGGCTTCTCAACCGATCCAGTCCTCCGTTGGAGGGATCGGTGCCTCTACGTCATCAACTCCTTTGGGATACGGAGGAATCGGTGCCTCTACGTCGACAACTCCTTTGGGATACGGCTCCGTCCAGCCGTCCACTACACCACTCCCTCCAGTCATCCCTTTACCCTGGGGGGCACCTTTAAACACGACCGGTTTGAATCAATCGGTCAGCCAAGGGAATCCTCTGTTCCAGACACCTTCCCAAACGGCCACTCGGCCGGTCATACCACCATACCAACCTATCTCTCCGGAGGTCAACAAGACGTCAGAGCTCATGCTATATGATGAAACGAGTGGTGCCTACAAGCAGCCGTCCTTTACTACACCGCCGGCTTATACTCAGATACCACCTTTTCACCAATCCCCTTTTATTCAACCTCCGATTTATCAACACGTGCCGATTCCGCCGCCAGCTATTCCTCAGCAACAACCAGATTGGGCGGCGCAAATCGCGGAAGTGATGCAAGAGCAATTCGGCTTGAAGCCGAAGGTTCAAACTTATACTTACAGAACACCATACCCATCTACATATGACTTGTTGCCGTTTCCCCATCGGTACAAAGTCCCGGATTTTACTAAATTTTCCGGAATGGATGATACTTCTACCGTAGAACATGTGAATAGATTCATCATCCAATGCGGCGAAGCAGCTACGCAAGATGCCCTGCGGGTACGGTTGTTCTCGTCATCTTTGTCTGGATCGGCTTTCCAGTGGTTCACCACTTTGCCACCAAACTCGATTATCACATGGGCCGATCTAGAGAGGCAATTTCACAAGTACTTCTATGCTGGAGTCCACGAAATGATGTTGTCCGATTTGACTAGCCTCCGGCAACGAAGTGATGAGCCGATACCCTCGTACATACAGAGGTTTCGGGAAATCAGAAACAAGTGCTACTCCTTGGCTCTAACTGATGCACAGTTGGCCGATATAGCCTTCCAAGGCCTACTGCCACACATCAAGGAGAAATATGCGTCACAAGAGTTCGAGAGCCTAAGCCAGATTGTCCACCGATTGTCCGGACAGGTAGTGCGTCCATTTGACCCAAGGAGGAATTTCCAAAAGAAAGTAGCATTCCTGGAAGAAGTAGAGGATGAAGAAGACGCCGAAATCGGACTTGCAGAGTGGATTAAGGGAAAGAAGCCAATATCATGCCCATTTGGCAAAAAGGAGCCGGAAGCATTCGGTTTCGATACCACTAAAGCTGACAAAATATTTGACCTTCTACTCCAGGAAGGACAGATTAAACTCTCACCTTACCACACGATTCCCTCTGCCGAGCAGTTGAAGAAGATGAAGTATTGCAAATGGCACAATGCCACGTCGCATGATACCAATGAGTGCAAAATCTTCAGACAACAAATACAGTCGGCCATTGAACAGGGCAGACTCAAGTTTGAAGTGCCGGCAAAACCGGCCAAACCAATGAAGATTGATCAGCATCCGTTTCCTACCAACATGGTGGATACGGGTAAGAATCCCCTCCAAACAAAGGTGCTGACATCCGAATCGGCAAAAAAGAGTGGCGCTGTCGATCCCAGGAATCAAGTCACGACTGAAGACATCAAGGGGAAGCGTCGGATGGAGGCCGATGACGATGAGCCAGAAGGACCACGCATTACCTCCCAGTTCCTGCTCCAAAAATACCAGCGCCAACATGAACGATCAAGGTCCCGAGAGGAAGCAATACGTCGGCACGAGGAACATTGGAGATGCCCATTCTTCATCCACTGTTGGGAAAATAACCTCAGACTTCCATCAGCTGATACGTGCCCAGAGTGCAACGGCCCCTATCGAAACAATCGGCCGTTCACAAGGTCTCGCTCTAGAGACGGAAGGCCAGAACCGATCAGCAGGAATCGGCGAATTTCAGATGATCAACGCCTTTCCATGCGTGATCGGCTGGGGGGCAGAAGCGACCGATATGATCGGTCAGAAGGAAGAGGCCATGATAGGCAGGGGGGCAGAACCGATCACCACGATCAATCAAGTAGCAAAACCAGCGTTCACAGCCGGCTCGAAAACATGGCCGATGCGCGGGTAACAGACGAGAACCCGTTAGGACGCGAACCAGAATGGGAACGCGCCGGGAAAGAAGGGAGGCCAATAAACCCCAGATGGTGCCCCGACGGTTTAACCAAATCACAAAAACGGAGAATCCAACGCCTCCGCCAATGGGAACAGCAAGAAGAAGAGGGCACGACGGACAAAAAGCAAGAAAGGCCTCGGGTGTGGCGCCCCAAGAAAAGCGACAAAGGCAACGACGAGTCGGCAGGTGACGAATCGGCGGCTGAAATCAATATGGTTTTTATATTGCCGATGGAGTTCATGACCCCCGCCGATCAACAGGATGTGTCGGCGATAGAGGAACAAACAGCAAGGTTGGTTTTAGAACCGAGGATGGCCACGTTCGAAAAGCCCGAAGATGACGAACGACAACATATGAAGGCGTTGTTCCTTAAAGGGCATGTTGACGGTCGCCCCCTCACTAAATTGATGGTCGACGGGGGAGCTGCCGTCAACATCATGCCATATGCTGTACTCCGAAAGCTGGGAAAAAGCGACGACGACCTGACCAGGACCGACATGATGCTCAAGGACTTCGAAGGCAAGGTGTCAAACGCTCGCGGTGCCCTCTGCGTCGACCTCACCATCGGCAGTAAGACCCTTCCTACCACATTTTTCGTCATTAACGGCAAAGGGTCCTATAATATGCTTCTTGGTCGAGACTGGATACACGCAAACTGCTGCATCCCATCAACTATGCATCAATGCCTTGTACAATGGATCGGCGATAACATCGAAGTGGTCAAAGCCGACTCCGCATACAGCATCGCAGCAGCCGACGCACAACAATGGAGCTGCGAAACTATCAGGTGCATATCAGGTAGGGTGTGGGAAACCGATTTCCTGAAGGTCACCGATTTTGGCCTACAGCCGATCCGAGCAGTCGGCTCCGAAGAAGCGCAATAAATGGACCAGTTCGCCAGAGAAGACGGGAAGCTGGGACACGGATTCACGCCGGCCGATTCTTTAGAGATGATAGATTTAGGTGACGGGACCAAACCAAGACCGACTTTCATTAGTGCAAATTTAGATCCGGAGTACAAGTGTAAATTGACAAATTTATTAAGAGAATTCAAGGATTGTTTTGCGTGGGAATATCACGAGATGCCCGGATTAGATCGATCTATTGTTGAACATCGGCTACCCATAAAACCAGGGTATCGGCCGTACCAACAACCCGCACGACGATGCAATCCTAAAATTTTACCGGACATAAAAGCCGAAATAACTCGGTTAATTGAAGCAAAATTTATTCGGCAATGTCGTTACGCCGAGTGGATTTCTAATATCGTACCGGTGTATAAGAAAAACGGGAAGTTGCGCGTTTGCGTCGATTTCAGAAATCTTAATCAGGCCACACCGATGGATGGCTACCCCATGCCTACGGCCGATGTACTGATCGACGCCGCCGCAGGGCACAAAATTATTAGCTTCATGGATGGGAACGCCGGATACAATCAAATACTTATGGCCGAAGAGGATATACCCAAAACGGCTTTCAGATGTCCAGGCCATCTCGGTCTGTTCGAGTGGGTGGTGATGACTTTCGGTTTGAAAAATGCTGGTGCTACATATCAGAGGGCCATGAACTATATTTTTCACAAGCTCATCGGTCTCCTGGTGGAGATCTACATCGACGACGTTGTGGTCAAGTCCAAAAGCCACGAGGAACACCTAGCCGATTTGCGAAGGGTCCTAGAGTGTACCAAAAAACATGGTCTTAAGATGAATCCCAACAAATGCGCTTTCGACGTCTCCGCCGGACAGTTCTTAGGATTCATGGTGCACGAACGAGGCATTGAAGTCAATCAGAAGACCATAGCGGCTATCAACAAAGTCGTCGCCCCACAAAACAAAACTGAGCTACAGTCTCTAATCGGCAAGGTAAACTTCATCAGAAGATTTATATCTAATCTATCTGGACGGATTCAGGCGTTCACACCACTTCTAAAGTTGAAGCTAGACCAGGAGTTTATATGGGGAGAAGAACAACGCAAGGCGTTAGAAGACATCAAGCGGTACCTGGTCTCACCCCCAGTCCTGGTTCCTCCTCAAACGGGTAAGCCGTTTAAACTATATTTATCAGCCGATGACAAAGCTATTGGGTCGGCTCTAGTCCAAGAGTTTGAAGGCAAAGAACGGGTAATTTATTACGTTAGTAGAAGACTCCTGGATGCTGAAACAAGATATCCTCCAGTAGAGCGTTTGTGTTTGTGTCTTTACTTCTCGTGCACCAAACTCAGACACTATCTACTGTCGGCAGAATGTATAGTCGTATGCAAAGATGATGTAGTGAAATACATGCTGTCACTGCCGATATTGAAAGGGAGAATCGGCAAATGGATTTTGGCTTTATCAGAATTCGACCTACGATACGAATCGGCAAAAGCCGTCAAGGGTCAAGTCATGGCCGATTTCGTTGCCCAACACTGTGGGCCAGAGATCACCTTCGTAGAACCGGCGCCTTGGCAGTTGTTTTTCGATGGGTCATCATGCGGAGCCGGATCGGGAATCGGCATCGTCCTCATATCGCCTCGGGGGGCAAGATATGATTTTTCTCTGCCGATAGAAACCGCCGCAACAAACAATCAAGCAGAATACAGAGCTGTATTAAAAGGCTTACGATTATTGAGAGAAATCAAGGCCGATTCTGTCGAGGTCTTCGGAGATTCGATGCTAATTGTGGATCAGCTAACCGGAAAAGCTGAGTGCAAAGATGATATATTGCGACTCCATCACGAAGATTGCTTACAACTGTTGAAAGAATTCAGATCGGCAGTAATCGAACACGTCCCAAGAGACCGCAACGAAGAAGCAAACAAACTCGCTCAACATGCATCTGGGTATCGGCCAATTCTGGGCGCCATGGCCTTAGAGCTTGCAGCTGATGATTGGCGTAAGGAAATTGCCGATTACCTAAAAGATCCTTCCAAAAAGGTGGAGCGACGAGTGCGTTTTCATGCTACCAAATACGTGCTGCTCGAAGATGATCTGTTCTACCGAACGATCGACGGTGTTCTTCTTAAATGCCTTGGAACAGAAGAAGCCAAGACTCTAATGGGAGAAATCCATGAAGGGGTGTGCGGGGCTCATCAATCAGCACATAAGATGAAGTGGATGATCAGAAACAATGGGTACTATTGGCCTACGATCCTGGAAGATTGTTTCAAATATTATAAGGGTTGTCAGGAGTGTCAAAAGTTTGGAGATGTCCAGCGTGCACCCGCATCGGCCATGAATCCCATCATCAAACCGTGGCCGTTCAGAGGATGGGGAATAGACCTTATCGGCCAAATTTATCCGCCATCAAGCAAGGGGCACAAATTTATTCTGGTCGCCACCGATTATTTCACCAAATGGGTGGAGGCAATCCCACTAAGGAATGTGACTTCGGCTATCATGGCCGATTTCGTAAGGGATCACATCGTCTACCGATTCGGTATCCCTCAAACTATAACGACCGATCAAGGAACAATGTTCACATCGGGAGAATTTGAGGAATTTACGACCGATATGGGCATCAAGCTGCTGAATTCGTCTCCGTATTACGCTCAAGCCAATGGTCAGGCAGAATCTTCCAACAAGGGAATAATCAAGTTGATCAAAAGGAAGATTGAAGAATGCCCTAAGAAGTGGCACTTATGTTTGACCGAAGCCCTATGGGCATACAGAATGGCCTGTCACGGGGCTACCAAGTTATCCCCCTACCAGTTGGTATACGGTCATGATGCAGTGCTTCCATGGGAGTCAAGGGCAGGATCAAGGCGCATTGCACTGCAAGACCAATTGTCGGCCGATGACTACTCGGCTCTGATGAAGGAAGAACTTGATGACTTGGCCGGCCAACGACTGAGAGCTCTAATAAGCATCGAAGAGAACAAAAAAAGAGTGGCCAGGTGGTATGATAAAAAGGTCAAAGTCAAAAAGTTCTCCCCTGGAGATTTGGTATGGAAGTTGGTACTACCGATCGGGTCGAAAGATCCTAAATTCGGCAAATGGTCTCCTACCTGGGAAGGGCCGTACAGAATCGGCAGATGCGCCCCAGGGAATGCATATATTTTGGAAACAACAGAGGGGGAAGAATTCACTAGGGCTCTGAATGGGAGATATTTAAAAAGATATTACCCAAGTATATGGGTCGGGGCTTAAAGGGATAAACACAGTCAAATATGACCGACACAACTCGGTTTTGAGATTCACATGAAATCGACCAGAACGACCGATTACATTCATAAATGGCCGATTACATTCATTCGGGCCGATTACATTCGGGACGGGCGACCGATTACATGGCCGACAAAACACTAAGTCGCCCTTAGAATAAAAATACAGCAACTAATTATTCTTGTTCTTACGCTCCCTCTCAGCCCGACCCAACTCTATCATGAGTCGAATGTACTCTTCTTCTACGGCCTTCATTGAACTCTCTGCTTCGACTTGACGGGGAAGATCTACGGGAGGGCGCGAGGCCTCCGCCGCCGCCAGAGCAACAGGCCGAGGAAGCATGCGGACCCTGTCGGGGGAAGGCCGCAGGTTCCGAAGGGACGGACGAGCCTTATCGGCAGAAAGCCACGGACTGCCGTTCCTTTCCAGGAAATCCAGGATTGTGCAGGTCGACGAGGTGATGTCACCACCAGGAACGTTACGACCCCTCATGGCCCGAAGCTTATGGTGGTGCTCGTCCACCACGGCATCCAGGACTACTCGAGCGTCCGCGGTGATATGATCTTGGAGCTCCGCCTGATGAGCTAGAATCAGAACTTTGTCATCCGGAGTCAGAGGGTCCTCAGAATGTAGGCACTCGATAGCGCGCACGAGCTCTGGACTAAGGCGTTGAGGCTGAAAACAGAGAGGAAATGAGTTAGCGCATTCACTTCCCAAGATCTGTAATGAGAAGACGAAGCGTCACCTGGTTGACGGAAGAAGACGACGATGAAGCCATAACGAAGTGGTTGTGCCGATGAGAGGAAGAGGAGAAATGAGATAGAAGCCAAATCAGTGTTATCGGAGAGGAAGCGCCGGGGTCGATATTTATGGGGGAATACAGTAAAATCTGATGAGGCCACGTCCCATCGGTAATAAGGAAGGCAGTAAATAGAAGCATCAAGAAAGGTCAGTCAAAGAACGGCAGTAAATGTTCGTACAAAACGGTCAGTGTTTTACAGATTACCCAAAAGGGTATCGATAGCCGTGACGGCCCGACGTCGGATCTGATCGGCAGAGTCGAGAACCCGTTGGTCTTCTTCTGCCGATCCAGGGACTTCCGATACGGTGCGGTGGAGCCTCAGAGCTTCCTGAGCAAGACGCTGCCTCTCCCGTGTCAAATCGGCAATAGCCGAAGGTAATTCTTGAAGTCTGCTCTCTTCGGCGCTGATGGCTTTGGTCACTTGTTCCATCTCTTTGGCAAGGTCCGCCCTCCGTCGTTTGAGGCGATCTATTTCACTAATGATCGCCGGCCGTGAATCTTCCAAGACATGGATCCGCCGATTCGCTTCTTGAGCCTGGTGCTTGAAAGCATTTTCATCTTCACGGATCTTGGCCAGTTTCGCGCGATCGGCCATATGACGAAGGGCTCTAAAAACGGGAATCCTCATAGACTCAATAAAAGCCGCCGGTGCCAACGCCTCTTCCGCTTCCTCTGGTACACGTCCGCTGACGTCACTAAAAAGCTGCCGAATCGGCGAAGCATCTTCTACCAATCGGCCGATATCCCCTTGAAGGAGGGATCGGATGTTGATAAGCTTAGCCCGGACATCGTCAGGGACGGAGCTTAAGGCGACTTGGCGAGAAGAAGTCTCCTCATCATCAGAGAGAGCGACCGCGAAAGAGAAGAGACTGTTGTTGGGAGAGTCTTGTTCCTGGAAAGAGTAAAGAAAAAGGGGTAAATCGGCAGGGGAGCAGAGTAAATCGGCTGGTGAGTCTAGTTCAGAAATTTACCATCTTAAAGCGGATTTCCTCGTGCTGCGCTTGTAGAGCCGTTGTACCTTGTTCAGTGACCTGAGTCATAGGTTCATCCGATGAAGAAGACTCTACGACAATCGGCACTGTGCTCGGACCGGCTCCCTGGGAAGGAATCGGTTGTCGAGAGACGCTTGGTGTGCCGATGGTCTGCGTCGAAGGATCGGTTAAACATGTTATGCAAATACTCAAAGGAAGACCATAGGATAAATACTGTACCTCAATGGATGAAGGCAGGGGCGTGTTGGCCTTCGGTCGAGTTGGTGCTGACTGCGGTATTTCCATAGAAGAATCCTGAGAAGCACAAAGAGTTAACAAGAGTAAGTACCGAGTTGACAAATCGGAAGAGATAAAGGCTTAAACTCACTTGTAAAGCTTCCAGCAGTAGTGAGGCGGCTGCCGCTCCGGCTTGTGTAATGGCTTGAATATCAGTACTTTGCGTGGCCGGGAGCGGTGCAGTCAAGATTTCTGCCGATGCGGGTACAGGGGGGTCCGCCGATTCCGTACGAGCCCGAACTCGGCGACTGGTTTTCTTGACGACCTTCTTCTGAACTCTCTTCGTTCGGCCAGTAATCATATCGACCGATGGAGCGTCGTAGCCGATGAGAGGGTAAGTGGTGTATGGATAACTCTCTATTAGCCGACCACTGCGGCTGTGCGTGGGAGGGGCTTGATTCCCAGCCTGAAGGAGAAATGAAATCATTAAGTGCTCAAGTTATGGTGAAAAGAGTACAGTCAGTGATCAGGAATACCTCGGCGTTGGGGTCAATGTTGGATGGATCCAGAAGGTTGCAGTACGCCGATGCTGAATTGCAGAATAAGAATTGCTTCCATTCGGCCCACCAAAGCTTGAAAGGTTGGGTTGCAAATGGATATAATAGCCATTCATTCAAATTGATCGTACTGGAATCTGGAATTCGGTCTCGCAGCCGACAATAGTCCAGGCCAGATTTGAGTGCTTCTCTGAACTTGATTTGGCCAGCGAAATACACTCGTATCGGCAGTTGACCCATGCCGAATTGCCGAGCAGCAGTAGATGGGTTGTAGAACTCATATGTGGGGGCATTTTTCCCCGAGAAGAAGTTGGCCGGTAAAAGTCCTGGTTTGATCAACTCTTCATAAAGACCTTCATCAAATCGGCCAGAAGTCGAGTCGAAGCAGGAGGGGAGCTCGAAGACTGGGACGTCTCGTTGGTATGGGAACCAGATAGTGGCGTCCTCATTGAATCCGTTATAAAAGCACCGAAAGTATTCGGCTACTTTTGTGGCAGAATATGCACAACCTGGAAAAGCTGACGCTGCTTCGCCATAAGACATACATCGGCGACGCTCTGTAGGGTCTTCTGCCGATTCAATATTGGGAAATGACATGCGATCCACTGGCTGCCGAGTGATTCTGCCCATATAAAGGTTCAACCATAAGTTGACAAACCACCAAGGCCCACCTGGGTTGCCGATTGGTTCTCCTTTGGAAAGTTTTGTGCCGATTTGGTGGAGCATGTGGTACACGGCACCCAGAAGATGTTTCCCGAGAGGGATGCGGCTTCCTTTGGACAGTGCCTCGGCTAAAGACTGGTGTTGGTTGTTGGGCCGGCGGCTCTTCCACAGAAGAAGTGTTTTTCGAGCCACATTAACAGGAAAGCGGTGTGTTCCCTGTTATCAACAGTACCGGTCTTCTGGTTTTCACTAAGAAAGCCCTTCCAGCCGCCGATTCCTCTTGTGTCCAGCCGATGCGACGGAACGTTCAGAAGTTGATAAGGCGTATCAGGGGAGGATACATCTAAGCCAGTCAAGAGGACCACATCGGCCAGGGTGGGGGTCATAGGACCATGACCAAATAAAAATGCATTAAGGGCATCAGACCAAAAATAGGAAGCTGCCATCACCAGCGGCTCATTTTTCTCCATTTGCGACATAGAAAGGTTGATGCATTGGCCGATTTTGAGCTCATCCCATGAAACGCTCCTTGATGCGGCCACCCGTTGGTACCATTCCCTCCAACCAGGGGTTTCATTCGGCCAAGATCTAAAAGTACTCGCCCAATGATTCAAGTTCATATCGGACCGTTTGAAAGGTATCCGGTCAGTTTCCGAATCTATAAGAATTGCCGGATCTGGGTTTCCCATAGGACCGAGACAAACAAGGCCGGGACTATCCGTGATTTGAATGGTAATTCTATCTCTAACCGCCTAAAAAAGGGAAAAGAGGGCGTATGAATATAAGGAGTAAATCTAAAACATTGCCGATAAGGGGCGGATTCAGTATTTACCTCCGGGATAAAGTTCTGAGTAATCGGCGTAGCCGCCGACGTTGGCGCAGATGATGGGGCTGTGAAGGGAACCGCCATTGGGATTTCTGATGAAGCCCTTGCATCTGTTGAAGAAGTGACGACCGTCGTTACCTCCACCGGAGGAGTCGTCCCTGCAGCATCGCGTGCTGGGGAGTTGCTGGAAGGGGTCGCCATTGAAGGGAAAGGGGAAGAACTGATTGGAAGCTGAAACTGGGAGACTTCGGTGGCAAGATTGAAGAAAGAAGAAGGTGCGTGCGCTGGAGAAGAGATGTGAGCTTGAAGATGAGTTGCGGTGAAATGATATTTATAGGGTGCCGGAAAGAAGGGTAAAAATGGAATTTTCACCGCGCCGGCGCGTCAAGTTTTCGGGGTAGTGGCCGTCGTGGGCGCCCGTTTCAAAAAATTGCAATGATCAGCCGGGAGACCGCGAAACGGAAGGATATTTTCACTGCGGCCGTTTCGGAGGAGAAGTTATGAAGAATTTCGAAATAAAAGACTATGTTTTACTCCGAAACTGGGGGGCATGTGTTGACGCCGGATTTCGTCATCAGTAGAATCGGCGTCAAAGAGGAAAGAAATCGAAGGAATACGGATGGGAATCGGTCAAAAGGTGCTACAGTGTGGAATCGGTCAAGTGGCTTTTACTTCGCTTCAGGTTCCCAATCGGCAGCCCTTTGCTGATAAGAAATCGGCCGATCAGGAAGGAGGACTAAAGTGGGCCTGTATGGGCTTGGTTAGGTGGAAAGATAAGGTGGAGTTCAGCCCACGAAGCGTGGGGTAGTTAGTTTAACACGGATTGTGCTTGTAGATATTCGTTTTCTGTTTGAATTAGAGATAGAGTTCTACTCGGTTAAGAAAGATTATTTGTGCGGGGCTATAAATAGCTACCTTTGTAAATCTGTAACACATCAATCAATCAATACAACAAGTTACTTTATTCTTCGTACTACTTTCAAGCAGGCGACTTCGCCATCGTTTTTTCTTCTCACGAGTTCGTGCGGGTTGGCAGGGCTGCATCATCTTGATCTCCGGCCAATTCTGTAAGTTCCGCTTATCGAGTAATATCTAAGCTTTAACTTCCGGCGCATCGCTGTTGTTTCGTTTAGATTTATTCACCAGTTATCGATATTAACTAGATTCATAGGTTTTACCTGTTTTTCTAGCCTTTATCACCAGTTATCCTGCTAGGAATCGGTAGTATCGGTTTTTATTACCTTCTGTTGTTAGATCCGTTCGTTGCCGATTAGATCTTTTCCTAGTGCTATTTTCATAAGCTTTGTACCGATTGTTTTTAGTATTTTTCTGTCTACAAGGCTATAAGGATCGCGCTATCTTGTAGCCGATTTCTTTATCACAGTAAATCGGCCGATTTGCCGATTAGCTCTCTCGATCGGAAACTTAGCCGATCGTAGTTACTGAATTTGACACGTGTTCTTCCTTGCCAATCAACAGGTCAGATTGGCTGGCACGCCGCGCGAACCGCACCAGGGCATTCACCCGAACAGGAGCTAAGCAGATTCTCCCGGGTCGTGTGTCGGCCGCTGGACCGATTTCTAGCGCCAACACCATCATGTAGGCTTAACCAATCCATTCCTAGGATCACATCTATTCCTTTAGACTCAAGTACTACTAAGTCTGCTAAGAATTCTACCCCACTTAAATTGATCCTTACCCGGGAACAACCTAGTTGACACTGAATGTCAGCTCCAAGTGTTCGAGTTAATAGGGGTAACTTTAGTAGTACTGTAGGTATGTTGTGTTTGTCCACAAAGCTTGACGATATAAAATAATGTGATGCTCTAGAATAAAAAAGTATGGTTGCCAAGACTGAGCTGACTAGAAACTCACCAAGTACCACGCCCTGAGCTTCTCGAGCCTCTTGCGCGCTGATGTGGTTGACGCGGGCTCATCCTAATGACTGCGGGGGCGGCCTCATCTGCTGG
Organism: Setaria italica; assembly: GCF_000263155.2. Lineage (NCBI taxonomy): Eukaryota > Viridiplantae > Streptophyta > Magnoliopsida > Poales > Poaceae > Setaria > Setaria italica. The sequence continues at coordinate 4,328,320 of NC_028456.1, read as the reverse complement.
CTATTGTTGTTGCTGGGGTTGTTGTTGCTATGGACTGGAACACGGTTGGCTCTTGACAATGCTGCCCTCGGTCCATTTACATAGTTGGAGAAGGCCGATGCTACTGGCTTGTTGGCATATGGGCAGTTGGCGACGAAATGCCCTGGCTCATGGCAGTTAAAGCATGCCCTGCTGTTGCCAGTAACTTGACTGGCACTATTCTGTGGGGCCTTGACAAGGTTCTGGCTCCTAAATGGGGTATTGGGTTGATGAGAACCGGATACTTGGGACTAGGTCCGGTACTGCATAGAAGCTTGGGACTTGGGTACTGGATGGCTGAAGCTCCTCGGCTTCTGGAATCGGTCCTGCTGGTGAGCCTTTCTTTCCAGGAACCGGCGCTTGTGGTCCCTCCGCTCGTTTGCTTTGGCTCTCTCGGTCAGAATGCCCATGTTCATCAAGGTGTTTAAATCGGGGTAGATCTGAGAAGTAAGCAGGGTCCCCAGCTCTGCATTCAAGTCTTTCTGTAACATACCCTGCTTCTTCTCATCCTCCGGAGCATAATGGGCTAGTTCCATGAACTGATAGGTGTACCCCTCCACGGACTTGTTGCCTTGGCGCAGTTCCCGGAACTCATCCACCTTGCGCTTCATGTTGGCCGCTGGAATGTGATAGCAGCAGAATGTTGTCACAAATTCAACCTAGGTGATAGTGGAGGCATCCTAGGTAGCTGTGTTGTAATTCTCCTACCAGGCTAGAGCAATCCTAGTGAGCTAATGGGCAGCCAAGAGAACCTTATCCCTACCCTCACATCCAAATGGCTCTAGCTTCCTCTGAATAACTTGCAGCCAGTCATCTACGTCCAGAGGGTTGACAGACCTGCCGAAAGTGGGTGGCTTGGTCTGGAGGAAGTCCGTCAAATTCTCATTCATGCTCTGCCCGCGGGGCCTCTAGTGAGTGATGGCGTTGGCCAAGACTTCCAGCAGAAGGGTCTGGTTTGTCATCACTTGGACCAGATCTAGAATAGGTGGGGGTGGTGGCTGCTGTGCTCCCACTTGGCTTTCTCCTCTGCCTTCATGCTGACTCACTTCTTGTTCCTCATGGTGCACTACAGGTGGTGGTCCTTGCCCTTCCGGCTGTCTCTTTGCACTGGGGGTGGCATGGGACTAACTTGGAGAGGTCCTTGTGGCACGCTTGGGAGGCATCTATAGATTGAGCGAAATTTCATGAGACTTGGATTTGGACTTAAAGTGATGTTTTAGTTAATTAATTCCTTTTTTCGAAAAGACAGAATCCACCTCCTGTCGACAAGCACATAGACTAACAAACAACAAACACAAATGATTTTATTATTTTATCAGGGTGGTTACAACACTTGGGGTGAGGTGAAAACATGCACTACATGACCGGTACAATAACACAACTGGGGGTACAACTCTAAACTCTGGATGGTTTCACTGCTTGGGGTACAACTCTGGGCTAGGTACTCTACCCGCAGGGTGAGTCTTCATTCTGAATGGAGTGGTTTTCTTGCAGAATGAGGAGTGCCAGCACTTCATTCTCCACCGAGGGTGGTCCGATGACTTCAGAGCCTTTCCTAGAAGTCTCTGTAGGTGGTGGTGCTGGCGGAGCATCAGGGCTCTTCCTCTTGCCGGATCCTTGGGAGACGGGAATCCCATCCAGGATCGGGGCCGCCTCATCCTCAAAATCCTGCATCTTCCTCCTTGCGCGATTCGCGAGATGGGCATCCTTCAATTTCTGGGAGTGCCGATCTTCAGCCTCCTTAAGGACCTCAATGGTGGCAGCCTCATTACTCTGGGCGGCCGTAGCTTATGCTTCAGCTTCCCTTAGCATTACCTGGAGCATCCTGATATGGACTTCCGCCTTTTCAGCGTGGTTAACCTGCCGTTTCAGCAAAGCAGCTTGCCTATCATAATGCTTATCCAAACTAACGAGGTAGGCAGCCATGTGGTACACCGTGGGGTCTTCCTCGTGCCGTCTATGCTCATCCAAAGCTCTCATCCGGGCTCTCCAACCTGGATGATCCTTCTTGGCAGGCGGGAAGTACCTCATGGAAGTGGGTTCGAGGTGCTTCTCATAAACTTGGCATAGGTAGCCAAGAGCTTGCCAAGCCGCTATGGGATAGGTGTCTCGGAGCCGAAAACTAGTAGCTATCACTTGAGTTGGCTTGATGTTGGGGTAGCGAGTACTCCTCCCAATGTAGATGATCACATCACATCGAGGGGTACCGTAGGGCTCGTACTCCTTGCTTGAGTACTCTGGGCGTTCTTGAATACCAAGGCGGCTCAAGCAGACGAACAACAACTTGGGGAAACTAGGTTCTTCCAGGCAGTGGCTGTGAGTCCATCCTTCTTCAGCCATCTTGAAAGAATCGGTGTGTAAATCAATTTTGCAATTGAGCACGAGAAGCAAGAAATTTTGTAAATCATTTATTTTGGTCAAAAAGGCTTTTCTGATCCTAATGGTCGCGTCCTACAGCCAATGATGGCTCTGATACCACTTGAAGTGTCCCCACATAAGTAGAGACTAAATATGATACAAATATCAATCCTAGGAGGCTGATAACACATTTATTCAACAGATAGTTCAAAAACCATACAACTCCCCAAGGAGCGGGCGGGCAAGCCACATCCAAAGGAGAAACAAACCAACAACGATATAGATCCAAGTTGCAGTCCAGTCGGACCCTAGGCTACAATCGGAACTAAGCGAAAGCGGAAGCATTCTGCAAAGGCCAACACCATAGGCAGCGTTGGGTGCGGAAGCGACCTCCTACTCGAAATCCTCGGCGATGAAGTTCGGGTCTTCCTCTGAAGCAACAAAACAAGGGTGAGTACAAAAGTACTCAACAAGTCCAACCCCATCTATGGAGGGGGATACAAACAAGAATATGCACAGGATATAACAAGGATAAGGCTAAGGTTTATTTGCAGTAAAGCTAGATTTTAACACAAACAAGGGTTCATTTTCAAAAGAGTTTTCACAAAGCATTTCTTTTAGTAACCGAATCATTAAGTGAGGTTGATCCTACACAAAGGATCCAAGTTTTAATGCTACCGGACTCCCCGTCTGCAATAGCTCACGGCACAACTGCCAGACACTTCCGAAATCCAACACACGCCATGAAAATCATCCATCTCCAAGCACTAGTTATGGGACCAAGCCGTAACTCGTCCAATGTTGTGGACACGGCTACTCGTATAGGTTTTAACTCTACAGAGGTTGTACACTTTTCCCACAAGTAGGGTACCACAGCACGATCACCTTAGTGTTGGTGCGGATCCTAACAAAGCCGTTACCCACCTTAGCTAAGCCTGACTAGCTAACATGGAAGCAACCAAGGGGTTAATGACCTACCAATGAGGTCTTAACCGGGACCTAAGTCCACACAGTTCTTATTGCTCCTCCATGGTCTCCCGTTGCTCACCAGCTCTCCTAATGACTAACAGATTAGCTAGTTGGATTTATGCTAAGCCGTTGCCACATACAACGGTCGAGTGGTTGCACGATGGTTGGGTTAGGAAAGATGACACATCATTTTGGTCCTTAATTTGTCACAAGATGGATATCTCCCAACCTTGCTCAACCACAAAGGTAGGAGCCCAACTTATTAGCATTTCGGACAAGAAACACCCATCCATCTCATTTAAGCATTCCTTTCCTTTATTTCCCGAAACCCATTTTCCCTTTTAAAAAAACACTCACACATTTATTCTTTAACAAAACACATTCTAGCCATGATTGAATTGAGTAACAAGATCCTAAGCATTCTAGCAGTAATTATCATCCAAATAGAGCAAGTCATATTTAGATATAATTATAGGACAAGCAAGGTATAGTCATAACAATAAAGGGGTGGCTATCCAACCATGTTTTAGCAGTGTCGTTGTCAAGATTTGCGGATCAAGACTTAGACTAGTAAAGTTCTTTTATGCGCGTAAGGCTTCAGATGGTGGCGTGGGAGACACAGGGTTAGACTGGTTCGGGCAAAGGAACGCCCTACGTCCAGTATTGGGAGCTGCTCGTGTTACCCACGCGGGATTCTGTAGTAGGGGTTACAGGAGTGCGAGAGAGGGAGCTGATCCTAGGTCTCTTGAGAGTGCAGTGGTGCTCTAAGTTGGTGTGAGTGTGTTCTATTTGCTTGAGAGAGTCCCCTGTCTGAGGACCCCCAGTCCTCCTTTTATAGCGCAAGGGGGAGCTTGGGGTTACAGATGAGCTAGGCATGAGGAGAAGTAAAAGAGATAAGCTAAGTAAAAGATAACATAAGGAGAGGGACCCAGGGCCGCCGCCCCTCGCTCCGGCCTCCGGCCCCTGTTAGCACATCCGTTGAGGGGAGGCGGTTTCTTCCAGATCCTGTCGATGATCTCCCCGGTCGCCGTTGCTACCGAGCACGATGATGATGTTCAGCCTTGGCATCTGTGCCCGCCGGGGAGGATGGCCAATTCTGTTACCCTGCTGATCACCCGTGAGACGCGGATGTCGCATCTCTGTCATCGGGAGCGCGGGGCGCGAGAATGAGTGGAACGCCCTCCTGTGCCGTTCGACGCGGGCCATGAGTACCCTGTGGAAAATCAGAGGGAGCCGCGGCCACTGCAGCTCGCGCCGCACGGTCGCGCATGGGTATTCATGACATGTTACGTTGGGGGCGCCACCCCCTTTCTGCATGCCAGGGTCGTGGCGCATTTATGGTGAGGTCGATAGGGGGACCCACGAGATCAGCACCCTGATCCTCCAATCTGCGCCCGCGGCGGATATTTTTCTTGTGGACCCGAACGAGTCCGACCCCCGCGCCCAGGGTCAGGCGAGGTGGAGTTTTGCGGTGGGGGTCGGGCGTTCCCGACCTCGGTCCCCTGGGTCGGGCGAGGCGGAGTTTAGTCTTTAAGGGGTCGGGAATGTCCGACCCCGGGACTCCGGGTCGGGCGAGGAGGAACGTGGCCTCTCCCTCCAATATTGGGCCAACGACAATCTTGCCACCTTAGGTGGGCCTAGGCCTTTACGTTTTGTTGATTCCATGGGCTAGGGGAGATCATTAATATTTCCCCCCAATAGTAGCCCCCGAGCCTGTGGTGGAGCGGGAACGCTCCTCCAGAGGCTGCTGTGATCGCCAGTATGGGATCCTCGCGGTTGATCCGGGATAGGGGGAGTTGTTCGGATGGTTTGACCGAGGGGATTAATTGGGTGACTCATCCTGTGCGCTACTTGGCGCGGGGGGACTTCTTGTCGTTCCCTTCGGTCTGCGAGCCTTAAGTTGAGACCACCCACATGGCATTAGGTTGCGAGGCCAGCCCTCGAGCCCCCGCACGTTGCGGGGGACCGGTCGGAGGTTGGGTCGACTTTTGTTCGTTCCTCCTCAAGCGTCCGTTCGCTGGGACGGAGGGGGCAAGCTGTGCCACGCTATCCTCGTTCGACGAACTGTGATGCTCTTTGAGCTACTAACGGGTTGATTCGAGTGGGATCCCGATCCCTGTTTGGGGGGGTCCGGCTTGGGCCAAGCCGGTGGCGTACCCCAGGCTCCGGTCGGCCAGTTCATATAGTTTCCGAGTCCGTTCGGTCGGATCCGGGGGCTTGTTGCCTTTCTTCGGGGAAAAACCATGTACTTTGATGCCGGTCCGGACTCGAATGTGAGATTGAGACGCCCGGGGCAATCACGCGCCCGGGTGATGGTCGCTAGCGGACCCGTCCCTTCTCACCCCTCGCTCAGGGTTATCCTGAGGCGGCTGTCGAACCCGCGGCGGGCCAGCCTTCGAACCTCTGGATCGTAATGAGCCGTAGGGGCATCTTCAGCCCCGTATCCCTCTTTACCTTTTGATGGGCCTTGGGCTGAATTGTAGCGGATGTCGCGTCTTGGGCCAAACGTGGGGGACGTCGTGTGCGTGTCTTCCGGGAGGCGAAGCCGTGGATGGCGCCAACCCGCAAATCGAGGGAGAAGGGGATGTTTCTGCTGCAGATCGTGCACACGGTTTCCGAAAAGAGAGCGGGCGTGACGGGAGCGTACCTGGCGCCGCATTTATTGCGATAAGAGCGTCAGTTCTACTTCCCTCGCGCCTTCCCTATAAAACGAGGACTTCACCTCGCTGGTTCCGCCCGCCATCTGCTTTCAAGCCTTTTTGTCTCCTCTCACACCCTCAGCTCCTCTGTACCCGCTCCGTCTTCCTCCGCTCAGTGCCGCGCCCTTTCTCCCCATCGCCCGTCGAGTTCCTCCTCCTCCGGCGATGGGATCCTGGGCGATTTCCCACTTCAACCCCTCACGCACCGAAGGCCTAGTGAGGAAGGGCCTCCTCTGCGAGAGGACAGAGGTGGGCGAGTGGGAGCTTTTGGGGTCGGAGCAGGCGCCGGCACCGCCCGCCGGCTACATCGTCTCCTTCACCCACTTCCACGAGAGGGGGTTCGTGACTCCGCCGAGCCTCTTCTTCCGCGGGCTCCTGCATTATTATGGGCTTGAGCTGCACCACCTCAACCCCAACGGGATCCAACACATCGCGGCATTCGTCGCGCTGTGCGAGGGGTTCCTGGGCATCGAGCCCAACTTCTCACTGTGGAAGTATTTCTTCACGGTCAGCCTGTACGAGAAGGCGGAGAAGAAGGGGAGCCAGCAGCGGTCGCCCCCGGTGCCGATAGGATACGCCGGAATCCACCTCCGCCATACCTGCACCAAGGAGTACATGGCGATGAAGACCGCAGCATCCCACAAGGGGTGGCACCAGCAGTGGTTCTACGTGAAGAACTACTCGAACTCCCCCCTGTCGGAGTTCACCAGCCGCACTATCGAGGCAGCGCCGGAGGTGTGGGCATACGGCCCAGTCGATAAGGAGAAGAAGCGGATCCATAGCCTGCTGCAGGCCATCGAGCACTTGAAGGGGAGGGGGTTGACCGGAGCCGGAGTCATCGAGGTGTACCACGCTCGGCGGGTGGTGCCGCTGATGCTCCGGGTCCGCTCGCTCGCTGACATGACTCCGGGCGCACCGACTGGGGGTACCGTCCTTGCGACGGGTGCGCTTACCGCCTCCGAGATCCGGCAGCGGATTCGGGAGGTGCTGGAGGACAAGGACGCCAACTACCCGGTGCCCGGGCACCCTCCGATGCGCTCGGACGAAAACTTCATTGACCTGGTAAGCATTTTGTGCGCCAACCTTCTTTGTTCATGTTTCTTGGTTCGTTGCTTTGACGCGGGGCCTTTTTGTGTTTGCAGGGCAGGATGACCCGGGTCGTGGACTCGCGCCCGCCGGTGCCGGAGGACGCCGAGCGGCGGCTGCAGAACCGTCTCCTTGCTGAGAAGCAAAAGTGCCGCAAGGACAAGGAGACGGCGAAGAAGAAGAAGAGGGCCGCCAAGGAGTTCCAGCGGCAGCGACGAGGATAGGTCGTGTCGGACAACGATGATGATGACGTTGATGTCGATGAGGAGGAGGATGACGAGGAGGAGGAGGAGCTTGTCCTATCCCCCCAGTCGGGCACGCTCGTTATTCGGGAGACGCGCTCCCAAACGGCCGCGAGGGATAAAGCGGGCGTACCGTCCACTCGGGGCTTGGTCCCACAAAGCTCTGGGGCCATGCCCCAGGGGTCGGCGCGGAGCACCCCCCAGGAGTCGGCACGGAGCGCTCCCCAGGGGTCTACGGAGCCCACCCCCACCCCCGTGCCTGCGGCCCAGGAGTTGAGAAGCAGCGGCAAGTGGCCGTTGCCGGATGCCCCGGGGTCGGCGTCCGGCTCGGAGGCGAAGCGCGCACGCCGTCCTTGCGCTGGAGGAATGTGAGTTGGATTTCCTTGTGAACTTCGCTCCTTCCCATACATTGCGTTTGTTTCCACTGATGTTTGTTGATTGTTTCGCAGCACCGCCCCTTGAGGCCTCGTTCTGCAGCTGGCGCCCAAGAAGGCGCTGCGGGTGTTGTCCACCCCTGTGGAGCGGACCGCAGCCCCGCCTGCGGCGAGCGGCGGGGTTCCTGGTGAGGTTACGGGTCCCACCATGGAAGTGGCCCCCGTGGCGGCGACCGGTGGAGTGGTGCCGCCGCCGGGCGTGGGAGAGGGTGCTGACCCCACTCCGCCTTCCGCTTCCTCGGCCGACCCCGCGGTGCAGAGCGTCGCTCCTCGGGGCCCACAGGCCGGGGAGGTGATTGACCTCGACGCCAACAAGGCGGAGGGGACGGCGGTGGTGGAGACGGGGACGGATGTCCCAGTGGCCGCGACGGGAACGGCGGCAGCGACGGAGGAAGGAGAGCCTGCCCCCGTGGCCACGGCGAGGACGGCGGCAGTAGGAGAGGCTGGGACGCCCGCTCCGGTGGCTGCGATGGAGGAGGCAGTTGCGACGGAGACGGGGACTTCCGCCCGGGGAGTCCCAGCGGAGGTGGCACCTGTGGCGGAGGCGGAGGTGCCTGCTCCAGAGGCCCCAACAGGGGTGGAGACGCCTGCCTCATCGGTCGCGACGGAGGGCGCGGTGGCCACGGGGATGGTCGCTCTGGCGGCTGCGTCGGAGGTGGTGGCACTGACTGGCAGACCCGCGGCAGCCTCGACAGGAGCAGGGGCGCGGGCGCCGAGACCGTCGGTGAGCCTGGCGGCTTCCGGGATGGTGGAGCCCGTTTTGATGGTGGCGTCAGGGTCAACTCCCGCCTCTGCCTCGGCCACTCCCGTTCCCAAGGTGTGGAGAGGGTCCATCCTGCGTTGGTCGTCTCGTGACGACCCGCCGAGATACCTCTTCACTTTGGATGACACCACGGAATGGCGCAAGTGGCAGGCGATGCAGGCGGCCTCGCTAACACCCGCGCGGCTCTGTCCTCGGCGTTGGGGGAGCTGGACAGCGTCGTCCTTCCTGGTAGCCAGGTACGATACCTTTTCCGTTGGTGGTTGTCTCCTTTCCATTACTTTACCCCTAATGGCGTATTGCTTTGCAGGCTCTCCAAGAATGCAGTCGGGGGAAATCCGATTTTCTCCGGGTGGAGCGGGGGCTCTGGGAGCGCTTCAACTTGGAGAGGCAGCGGACCAGGGAGCTAAGCATGCAGGTTGCCGCCGCCCAGCCGGTCATCGACGATCTGCAGAGGCATGAGCAAGCAGCGCAGCAGGATGCGCGGCGGGCGGAGGCCAAGTTCCAAGCTGTCGTCGATAAGGCTCGCCTCGACCGCGAGGAGCTCCAGGCCGCTGCTGCCGAGAGGGCCCGCCTTGATGCCGAGGAGCTCGCGCGGCTGAGGGGAGATCTTGATGCCCTTCAGAAAACCGTCGAGCGTATCCGGCATGAGCGGCAAAAGGCCTGGCAGGAGCGGGACTTCGAGGCGGCCCGGAAGGGCGAGGCCGAGAAGATGGCGGCCGAGCTTGGTGCGGAGGTCGGCCAGCTCCAATCGCAAGTGCAGGGGCTCCAGACCGCTGTCGAGGGTAAGACTTCCTTTTGTTTCTTTGTCTCTGTGGTGTTGCGGTGGTTTCTGATTTGGTGGGCCCTTCCGGGTGGTCTTTGCAGATGAAATCGCCTGGCTGAGGGAGGTGCTTGACGCGGAGCACGCTGAGCACGGCAACCTGCGGGATGCGGTCCGCGTCGTCTGTGACGGCCTCAGCGTGGTCCAGGGGGAGGGGACGAGCTCGCTGACGACTTGTGTCCTCGGGACATACCGCCAGGCCCGCGAGATCGCCGTGGAAGTGCTCCACACCGGCGTGCGGCGAGCCTTCGGGGTCTTCGGCTCCCACTACTCCGGCATCAACTTCGCCGGGATGAGCGGGGGATACGCTGCTGGCTACTCCAAGGCTGAGCTAGACGAGATCGACGCGTCGGTATTCAACTCGGCGGAGGCCTTGGCGAAGCTCCTAGAGGATGAAGCCGTCCCTCCCGAAGATCCCCCAACGAGTTAACTGTATCGGGCTGGTGCCCAAGGTGTAAATACGTTAGTTCTAGACTTATTTTGTGATGGCCATAGAGGCCTTTTCCATAACTTGTCGTAAAAAAGTTTCCGATCCTCTTTCTTGTTTTTTGTACTTGGAAAGTTTAGAGCGCGTTGTCGGGCGTGTCAGTAAGCGTTGACGAGCGAAGGCACCGTAGCTGCTGGGGTGTAGGTTTTTCGCAGTCAGATCAGTCTTGCCTGAACACCGTTCATGCACTCTCTCCTTTTCATGCCCGAAGGTTCAGAAAGAGGGTCGGCTCGGAAAGAGAAAGCATTTTTGAGATGGTGCCAAGTGGCTTGAGCCGGAGCCCCTGATAGCCCCCGAGGGATATGTGGCCCTAGAGCGAGGCTAGGGTTGGATATCCCTGAGTTCGACGTGAAACTTGAATGGAACTAGCTCGAAATTCTTCTTTCTGTAAAAATCTTTAAATTTACAGAAATGTTTATATACAGAACTTGGAAATGAAAACTAGGGGTAGAAACGCCTTAGCTGTTCTATGTTCCAAGCATTGATGAAGATCTGTCCGTCGGGGGTCGCTAGCTTGTAGGTGCCTGGCCGCAGTACCTGCGCAATGATGAAGGGACCTTTCCACGGAGGAGTCAGCTTGTGCCGACCCCTGTTATCCTGGACGAGGCGAAGCACCAGGTCGCCAACATTGAAGGCTCAGCCTTGCACCTTGCGGCTGTGGTAACATCGTAAGGCCTGCTGGTACTTGGCCGAGTGCAGCAGGGCCACATCGCGTGCCTCATCGAGCTGATCTTGGGCGTCTTCGAGCGATGCCTGGTTCCCTTGTTCGTCGTATGCCTTGACCCTCGGCGATCCGTACTCCAGATCGATGGGTAGAATGGCCGCGGACCCGTAGACCATGAAGAACGGGGTGAAGCCAGTCGCCCGACTGGGGGTTGTCCTCAGACTCCAAAGGATTGCGGGGAGCTCCGCGACCCACCGTCTGCCAAACTTTTTGAGGCGGTTGAAGATCCGTGGCTTGAGACCCTGGAGTATCATACCGTTGGCTCGTTCGACCTGCCCGTTCATGCGGGGATGTGCCACGGCCGACCAGTCCACTTGGATGTGGTGGTCGTCACAGAACTGGAGAAACTTCTTTCCGGTGAACTATGTGCCGTTGTCCGTGATGATGGAGTTGGGGATTCCGAAGCGATGGATGATGTCGGTGAAGAACTGTACCGCCTGCTCGGACTTGATTTGTGCGACTGGTCGTGCTTCGATCCACTTGGAGAACTTGTCGACGGCGACAAGTAGGTGGGTGAAGCCCCCCGGGCGCTTTCTTGAAGTGCCCAACGAGATCTAGCCCCCAGACTGCGAAGGGCCACGTGATGGGGATGGTCTGGAGTGCCTGCGCGGGCAGATGGGTTTGGCGCATGAAGAACTGGCACCCCTCGCAGGTGCGGACCACGTGGGTGGCGTCGACGACCGCTGTTGGCCAGTAGAAACCTTGCCGGAAGGCGTTGCCAACGAGGGTTCTTGGCGCGGCGTGATGGCCGTAGGCTCCGGCGTGGATGTCTTGAATTAGTGCCTTTCCCTGCTCGATCGGGATGCAGCGCTGGAGGATGCCGGTGTGGCTTCTCTTTTAGAGCTCTTGGTCGATAATGATGAAGGATTTGGCACGACGCGCAACCCTACGTGCCTCCGTTTTGTTCGCTGGGAGCGTGTCGCGGACGAGGTAGTCGAGGTATGGGGCTCTCCAATCAGGCGGGGGGTCGGCCCCCGCCACGGGGTCTGCAGCGATTTCCATGACCACGGGGTCGGAGGGGTCGGCTTCCGAGACTGAGATAGGCGAAGCGGTGCCGACCCTGTCACGGCTAGCACCCGAGCCTGGGACAGGTGGCGCGCTGCCGACCTCTCCTAGGTCGGGGCCCGAGTCCGGAGCCGGTGGCGCGTCGCCGACCCTCTCCGGTTCTTGGTAATGGATTGAGGGCTTGAACTGGTCGCTGATGAAGACACCGTCGGGTATGGGCTTTCGGCCGGACGCTGCTTTTGCAAGCTCATCGGCTGCCTCATTGAAACGCCTTGCGACGTGGTTGAGCTCCAGCCCGTCGAACTTGTCTTCAAGCTTGCGAACTTCGTTGCAGTAGGCTGCCATTTTGGGGTCGTGGCAGCTCCACTCCTTCATGACTTGTTCGACGACTAGCTGAGAGTCGCCCTGGATGTCTAGCCGATGGATGCCCAGCTTGATGGCGATGCGAAGCCCGTTGAGGAGGGCCTCGTACTCGGCGACATTATTGGATGCAGGGAAGTGGAGGTGGATCATGTACCTGATGCGCACGCCTAGAGGAGATATGAAGATGAGGCCCGCTCCGGCGCGGGCCCTCATCAACGATCCGTCGAAGTACATTGTCCAGTACAACTGCTTCTCCGGCGCCGATGGTGTTTGGATCTCCATCCACTCTGCTACAAAATCGACGAGTACCTGGGACTTTATGGCAGTGCGGGGGGCATAGGTGATGCCCTGGTCCATGAGCTCGAGCGCGCACTTCGTGATCCGTCCCGTGGCGTCCTGGTTCCGGATCACTTCGCTGAGTGGGAATGACGAAACAACCGTTACCGGATGGGAGGTGAAGTAGTGGCGCAGCTTTCTCTTCGTGATGAGGACGGCGTAGATGAGCTTCTGGATCTGCGGGTAGCGCGCCTTAGACTCGGACAAGACTTCGCTGACGAAATACACCGGGCGTTGCACCTTGAGGGCATGTCCCTCCTCTTCTCGTTCCACCACTAGGGTCGCGCTAACCACCTGGGTGGTCGCTGCGATGTAGAGCAGGAGGGGCTCGCCGTCGATCGGCGGGACTAGGATCGGGGCCTTCGTCAGGAGGTCCTTGAGTCGGTCAAGCGCCTCCTGGGCCTCGACAGTCCATTCGAAGCGGTCAGTCTTCTTTAGGAGTCAATAGAGAGGGAGCCCCCGTTCGCCAAGGCGTGAGATGAAGCGGCTCAGAGCCGCCAGGCATCCTGTGACACGCTGAACTCCTTTTATATTTTGGATTGGCCCCATGTTGCTGATGGCTGCTATCTTCTCCGGATTGGCTTCGATGCCGCGCACGGAGACGATGAAACCTAGCAGCATGCCCCTCAGCACCCTGAAAATGCATTTTTCGAAGGCTATTTTGAGGTCGGGGACGAGCCGTTCGCCCTTTTTGGATTTGACTACGATGTCATCGACGTAAGCCTCTACGGTCCGCCCGATGAGGTCCCCGAAATATTTCAGCATGCATCGCTGGAACGTAGCCCCCGTGTTTTTGAGGCCGAATGGCATCTTCACGTAGCAGTAGGGGCCGAAGGGGGTGATGAAAGAGGTAGCGAGCTGGTCGAACTCTTTCATCACGATCTGATGGTAGCCGGAATATGCGTCAAGGAAGCTAAGGGTTTCGCACCAGGCGGTTGAGTCGACTATCTGATCTATGCGTGGCCAAGGAAACGGATCCTTTGGGCACGCCTTGTTGAGACCGGTATAATCAACACACATCCTCCATTTCCCATTCTTTTTTCGTACAAGAACAGGATTAGCTAGCCACTCAGGGTGGTACACTTCCTTGATGAATCCAGCCGCCAAAAGCTTTTGGAGCTCCTCGCCGATGGTCTTGCGCCTCTCCTCGTCGAAGCGGCGCAGACCTTGCTTTACTGGCTTGGAGCCGGCCTTGATGTTCAAGGAGTGCTCGGCAACTTCTCTCGGAATGCCAGGCATGTCCGAGGGCTTCCACGCGAAAACATCGCTGTTCGCACGGAGGAAGTCGACGAGCGCGCTTTCCTATTTGGGAGATAGGGTTGCGCCAATCCGCACGGTCCGACCGTCGGAGCTGCTGGGGTCGAGGAGGACTTCCTTGATGCCTTCGGTGGCCTCGAAGGAGGCGATCGACTGCTTGGAGTCGGGCTGGTCCTCGGTGCCCTCCGCGAGCTGGACCGCCAAATCTCTTGTGAAGGTAATGGCTGCAGCGTACTCGCAGCATTCTACGTCGCGCTCGTACGCCTTTTGGAAAGACGTGCCGACAGTGATGACCCCGTTGGGCCCTAGCAGCTTGAGCTTGAGGTAGGTGTAGTTGGGGATGGCCATGAACTTGGCGTAGCACGGCCGCCCCAAGATGGCGTGGTAGGTTCCACAGAATCCTACCACCCCGAAAGTAAGGACCTCCTTCTTGTAGTTGGAAGGGGTCCCAAAAGTGACGGGCAAGTCGATCTGCCCGAGAGGCATTGCCTATTTCCCTGGCACGACGCCGTGGAATGGCGCCTTGCTGGGGCGGAGGCGGGAGTGATCAATCCCCATGGCGTCGAGGGTCTCGGCGTAGAGGATGTTGAGGCCGCTGCCTCCATCCATGAGCACCTTGGTGAGGCGCGTCGTGCCAATGATAGGGTCGACGATGAGAGGGTAGCGTCCCGGATGCCGGACGCGTCCCGGGTGGTCGGACCAGTCGAAGATGATAGCGGACCCCGACCAATCGAGGAAAGCCGATGTCGCAGGCTCGGCCGCGTAGACTTCACGGCGCTCCAGCTTCTAACGGTGCTTGGAGAACTACGCTACAGGGCCGCCGAAGATCATGAAGCAGCCGTCCACCTTGGGGAAGCCGTCTTCCTTCTCCTGGCCATCTGTCTTCTCCTCATCGGGCTTCCGCTTCCGGTCGCCTTTCACCGGGTTGCCTACGAAGTACCTCTTCATGAGGTTGCAGTCATTGTAGGCATGTTTTGCGGGGAACTCGTGGTTCGGGCACGGTCCCTCGAGCAGCTTGTCGAAGAAGCCGGGAGTGCCCTCTGGGGGTGGCTGTCCTCGCTTGCGCTCAACAGCAGCCACGAGGGAGCCTCGTGCCACTGCTTGCCTTTCTTCTTCTGCTGGCGGTTGGAGGTGCCCTCGTCAGCATCCTCCTCCCGCTTTGCCTTGCCCTTGGAGCGGTCGAAGATTGCTCCAACAGCCTCTTCGCCCGAGGCGTAGCTGGTGGCAATATTCAGGAGCTCCTCCGTGGTTTGCGGGCCTCAGCACCCTAGCTCGTGGACGAGGGGCTGGCAGGAGGTTCCTGCCAGGAAGGCCCCTATGACATCGGTGTCCGCGATGTTGGAGAGCTCAATGCGCTTCCTGGAGAAGCGTCGGATGTAGTCTCGGAGAAACTCGTTTGATCCCTGATGGCAGCTCCGGAGATCCCAGGAGTTGCTGGGGCGCGTGTACGTGCCCTGGAAGTTTCCTATGAATATCTCCTTCAGGTCGTTCCAGCAGCAGATCCGACCCGAAGGGATATGTTCCAGCCAGGCTCGTGCTGAGTCGGCCAGAAAGAGTGGAAGGTTGCGGATGATGAACAAGTCATCGTCCGTCCCACCGGCCTGACATGCAAGCCGGTAGTCACTGAGCCATACCCCGGGGTTCGTCTCCCCCGAGTATTTGGCCACATTCGTTGGTTGCCTGAAGCGCGGTGGAAACGGCGCGTTCAGGATGCGCGCGGAGAAGGCCCGGGGCCACGCCGGGTCAGGGCTCGGGCTACGACTTCTTCGCTATCGTAGCGCCCGCCGCGGTGGACGTGGTAGCTGCGATCTACCCCGTCCTCCCTGTCCGCGCGTCCAAGGTGTCACGGGCGTCGCGAACAGGGCCAACACATCGGTGAACGGATCGAGCCCCGCCTCCTGCGGGTGGTGGTGTCCGTCAAGCGGACGCGGCCTAGTTTACCCTAGGAGGAGGCTGGTGGACAGACTCCCCCCGCCTCTCCATAGACGCCTCGGGCGCTGCCTTGCTGGCGTTTTGCCCGCGTCGCCGGGATGCGAAGCTTTCCGCCTGCTAAATGGTGGCGCACTCGAGCAGGTTGTGCACCTCTTGGCGCGCCCATCGCTCCTCAGGCGTCGCCGGCTCGGGGAGTCGCCGGAGTAGGGCTGCCGCGGCAGTGATGTTCTGGCTGGCGCGAACGAAGAGCTGAGGGTGTTCTTCGTCTGTGCAGATGTGCTGCTGGACGTCACACGCCCGTTGTCGTGCTCCGCCTTCGTTGCGGGGGCACTCGACCTCCTGGCGGGACGCCGCGCGTGCCTCCGGCTGCCGAGGTCGCACTGGGGCCTTGCCAAGGGACCCGGTCGTAGCCGCAGCGCGCGGTGGGGGAGTCCTCTGCCTCCCTTCAGCGCCGTCGTCGTTGGACCCCTCAGAGTGTACGTCAGCCATGAAGCACTCGCGCGAGGGGTGGTGGCTCCCGTTGTCGGAGCCGGCGTCGGAGATCATCCTCGCCATGCCTGCGAGCTTGTTGCTCACGGGCGACACGGTCATGGACTGCGTCAGGAGGTGACCGTAGGTCACCATGGCATTGGGCATCCCAAGGAGCTGCCCGCCTGGGGAAGGCCCTCCAGCGCGCGCCTGGACGCTCGTCGCTATCCCGGCGGTGGAGCCGGGGATGGTGGGGCGAGCGGGCAAGACGAGGAGAGGGATCATCTCGACCCCCTCCACGGTGGCGAGGAAGTCCAGACTCCCGAAGCGGATCAGGGAGCCCGGAGCGAAGCTGGCATCGTGGCTGGCCATCTGAAGCCGGAGATGTACGCGCAAAGGTCCCCTACCTGGCGCGCCAACTGTCGTTGTCAAGATTTGCGGATCAAGACTTAGACTAGTAAATTTCTTTTATGCGCGTAAGGCTTCGGATGGTGGCGTGGGAGACATGGGGGAGACATGGGGGTTAGACTGGTTCGGGCAAAGGAATGCCCTACGTCCAATATCGGGAGCTGCTCATGTTACCCACGCGTGGTTCTGTAGTAGGGGTTACAGGAGTGCGAGAGAGGGAGCTGATCCCAGGTCTCTTGAGAGTGCAGTGGTGCTCTAAGTGGGTGTGAGTGTGTTCTATTTGCTTGAGAGAGTCCCCTGTCTCAGGACCCCCGGTCCTCCTTTTATAGCGCAAGGGGGAGCTCGGGGTTACAGATGAGCCAGGCATGAGGAGAAGTAAAAGAGATAAGCTAAGTAAAATATAACATAAGGAGAGGGACCAAGGGCCGCCGCCCCTCGCTCTGGCCTCCGGCCCCTGTCAGCGCGTCCGTCGAGGGGGGGCGGTTTCTTCCAGATCCTGTCGATGATCTCCCCGGTCGCCGTTGCTGCCGAGCACGATGATGATGTTCAGCCTTGGCATCTATGCCCGCCGGGGAGGATGGCCAATTCTGTTACCCTGATGATCACCCGTGAAACGCGGATGTCATATCCCTGTCATCGGGAGCGCGGGGCGCGAGAACAAGCGGAACGCCCTCCTGTGCCGTTCGGCGCGGGCCATGAGTACCCTATGGCAAATTAGAGGGAGCCGCGGCCACTGCAGCTCGCGCCGCACGGTCGTGCATGGGTATTCGTGACAGGTTATGTGGGGGGTGCCACCCCCTTTCTGCATGCCAGGGCCACAGCGCATTTATGGTGAGGTCGATAGGGGGACCCACGAGATTAGCACCCTGATCCTCCAATCTTCGCCCGCGGCGGATATTTGTCTTGTGGACCCAAACAAGTCCCACCCCCGCGCCCAGGGTCGGGCGAGGCGGAGTTTTGCGGTGGGGGTCGGGCGTTCCCGACCTCGGTCCCTTGGGTCGGGCGAGGCGGAGTTTAGTATTCAAGGGGTCGGGAACATCCGACCCCGGGACTCCGGGTCGGGCTTGGCGGAACGTGGCCTCTCCCTCCCATATTGGGCCGACGACAATCTTGCCACCTTAGGTGGGCCTGTGCCTTTACGTTTTGTTGATTCCATGGGCTAGTGGAGATCGTTAATATTTCCCCCCCAACAAACAGTAAAAGAGTATGCAATTTATAAAACAGGCCAATAGGTTGTCTTTGAAAAACTAGGATAAAATGCATCAAAGGGTGAGATTGGACTTGCCGTCCTCAAAGGCTTCCGAAAGTTCCTACTCGCGATGCTGGTCTTCGGGCTCACGGTCAAACTCCTCCTCGTGCTCCTCCTCGGGTACTCCGCGATCTACGGCACATGAATTGACGAGATAACCGTGTATTAGGGGCTTAAAACAAGTTTTAGGACTAAACTGCAAGAACTAGGGACCTATTTGCAAATATTTCTGGAAGGTGGAAGGGCATATTTGTGAGAGAACTTTGAGAGAGGTGGGAGGGCAGGTTTGTGAATATGGAAAAGGAGAGGGTTAGATCGGAATTGGAGGGGATTTTTTTCCTTCTTCTTCCCGGCCCGTGGCGTGGTAGAGTGGAGCTCCGTGTGGGGGTTGTAGCGGGGCCAGGCTTGGGTGGCGAGGATCATAGGGCGCACAGTGCGTGGGGAGGCGCGTCGAGGAGGGGCGGTGAGCAGCGGTCGGGGCTCGGTCGGGGGCTGGCGGGCGCGAGGCGAGTGGCGTGTGGGGCCGGGGGCCGTCGAGTGCGGGGTGAGAGGCAGGGGGCGTGGGTGGGCTAGGGAGAGGGGCCTGGGTGGCCAGGTGCCAGAGGAGTAGGCGTGCGCTCAGCCAGGAAGAACGAAGAAAGAGGAAGGAAGAAGGAGGAAGAAGGAAGAAAGGAAGAAAGAGAAGAAAGAAAAAGAAGGAAGAAAAAGGAGAAGGGGAAGAAAAAGAGAAAAGAGAGGGAGAGTTGCTGAAAAATGCGGAAAATGGTTGGGCATGCGTGACGGATTTTGACAGCACGCGGTGAAATTTACGGAGGAAGAAAAGGGCGGTTGCCAGCGTTGGGTGCCGGGACGGCAAAATCACCGGGAAGGAGAGAATTTTCGGGAGCTCACCGGTCAAAAGATTTTGAAGATGAATTTTTAGCGGATGATTTGAGTTAGTAGATTTTACGGATGTTACAATCAACAACCAACTTGCACATTCTAGGTCCACATCTTCCACCCACTCTCGAAGCCGGTCTGGGCGTAGCAGATCTGACCACTGCTGAGGCGACCGCGCAGGTGGTCGGTTGGAGCCAATCCATTGAAAGGAGGTGGAGCAAAATGCTATCCTACCTGCCAACCCACCTGTCAACATTAATGCAGACCCACCGGTCAACAACAATGCCAACCCTCCCGTCAACAACAACACCAACAACAATGTGCAAGTATGACGGTGAGAGCCACCAATGACACCTACGACCAGATGGCCGCCTACTTCCTGGTGGTGATGGGTCCCGCTTCACTCATGTGGCTTGAAAATTGTGGCAGAACCACCCAAACTAACCTGACTAAAATGCACTTAAGTCGCCTGACACGCGATTAAAGCAAGTCAACTTGGTCGTCTGTCGGATTTCATCCGATAAACCACTTACTCAGGATCGAGAAGCATTGCTCACACGAAGGTGAGTGTGTATAGAGATTACAACATTCCCATCACAATAACATAGTTCAACAATTTATTACATCAGAGTTTTTGAAATTTAGACAGAGTTTGCAGGGTTGTAATCAACAAAGGAGTAAAACATGCGGAAGCTAAACATTGATACATAATAACATGGCGAGGCCGACCATGATATCAATGACCCTTGTCCTCGCCGTCCGAGGAGGGATCCCACTCAACTATCCAACCCGGAGGGAGCTGGGTAGGCCAAGTGGTGCCAACAGCCAAACTATCGACATTACCTGAAAAGTTATGTCACAAGTAAGGCTGAGCAACTAATACTCATCAAGACTGAACCAACAGGTGATAGCTACTACACCGACTCCTAGACATGCAAGGCTTTTTGGCTGTGAGTTTGTTTTTTCCAAGAGCAACTAAAGTTGGTCCTTACTTACTAAGCAAGCATAGTTTCCAAACAATTAAAGACAAGCATCAAGAATAATATCATCATCATGTTCCATCTTTACTCAGTGCAGAATAGCAATCAAGTAGTCCCAAACTGTGAGAGGCAGACGAATCGATTCGAATTTCTTAACCATGCATGGGGAACTTAATCCCACGACATCCGCGCACCATGAAGGGTCGCTTCACTTGTCAGTCGTCTCCATCGATCCCCAGGCACGTGTCAGGGCCAAACTTCTCTTGGCATGCAATGCTCCATAGTCCTGGGCTCTACCATACTGTTACCGCACTTGCACCCACATGATGCACCATGGGAACCTCGTTCCAGGGACAGCAAGAGTATAAGCCATGCCCCAGTTCAATCTGGTACTAGGCTTCCCTATCCCATACTAGGTATGAGATTAGTACATTGAAACACTTGATCACGAACGCCGACACGTTTCGACCTTAGCAAGTTCATTACTAGACAGATGGGGCAAACCACCATATTGGAACCATTCCTGGTCCTGTCCGTTATTCTTATAGTTGTAGCATGAGTAAACAACAACTCCTATAACTCGCGAGTGACAGGCAATCACTCAACTTTTACCAAGTCCTATTAAGCACAGCAACTACACGACTTTAGCAACTAGTGTTCAGATCAAGGTACTAAGTTCATGCATCTAAGGTTTCAATCAATTCTTACAAACGTAAATGCACAATCATAAGCATCAACATATTGCATAATTTAAAATAGGGAAGCATGCACCGGGGCTTGCCTTCAGATTTAGAAAAAGTTAGCGGGTCTTCAGGGTCTTGATCTAGCTCGGGCTCAACTTCCGCGTGATGTAGCTCTGCGGCTGGTTCCTTTTCCGACGTAGGGTGGAGCTTGTAGGTTCCGTCGGCGATGTTAGCTTCTGCATGATATACATATGCAGAAAGTTCAAATTTTTCCATGCTTTTATATGAAGGATGCAAGACATGAATTTTTATTGAAGTGTAAGTTGCATTTCAACCACATTGACCTAAACAAAGTTCTAGACTTTCATTATCTTCATGAAGTAAGGTCTGTTGTGGTTTAAAACTCGGGGCTGACTTTGATGGTGAGGTGTGTACATATTTAACGTTCTTACAACCTAGAGCTTCACAAGGAAGGGGGGTCGCTTTTAGGATTGTTTGGGGGTTCATTTGGAAAGTCATTTATTTCTAAATATTTTTATGTAGCTCTTCCCAAAATTACCATTTAAGCTTATTAGGACATAACATTTTCTTTATTCACTTAAACCGATTCATCTTCCAAATTTGTTTCCATATCCAAATATTAACATATGAAACTAAGAAATTAGCAGCACCTCACTCATGCCATCAATGAGTTATTGTAAAAATTTGGGATCCATTGGATTAGTACAAAAATAATTAAAATTATTTTATTATCCAAGGGTAGCATGTACTTCACCATTTTTATCCCAAAACCTACAGTGATTCTGAGGGTGAAACTTTAACAGTGGGTTGGAGGCGTGTTGCAGAGACTTTGGTGAATTTTTCATGATTGTTAGTGAAGGACAACTATTTCCCATATATTAATCCTATTTCTCTTTCTCTAAAAAGAAAAGTGGGTTTCTTTCTGTTTTTGACCAGGTTCTATATTTTTCATACAAACTGCACTTTACCACTGACCTATTCCAATTGGTTTCGCAATTTTGTCATCTCTAGATTGAAAACCATGTAAAAAGAAAAGTCTACCTACAGATTTCAATTAATAAACTAAAACAGTGACTTAAAAGTTTATGCTAGACTCCTAACCATTTTTCTAAGTTCCTTTTCGCTAAAGCATACACCTGAGAGTTGGATTTACCTTTTTCTTATTTTTCTTTGATTTACTATGATGTAAAAGGCCTAAACAAGAAATAAAACTATAGGGTATTATTTCCAATAGTAACGTGGGCAAGATCATTTTTATATGAAAGTAGACAGTTCACTAGGTCCAACAAAAGTGGTTTGATATTTTTCTAATTTTTCTATGATTTATGGTGCATTTACAAAATTAAATCTATTTTCTGCCTATTTAAATCAATCAACCGAAACAAATTTACAATCTAACCCTTACGTCTATGGTTAAAATGCGTAGGGATCCCTAGCTCTTGCGCTAAAGCCCCTGGAAAAAGGTAGGAGATGTAGGGAGGCCCTTGCAGCGGCCTGTGGCGAGCTAGGCTCAATTCTGGTAGGTCTCGGGGTTAATCGAGGTCAAGAACATGCGGGGGAGGCGGGGGAGCTCATCGGGAAGTGATTGGCGGCAGTTCGGGCGTCAAAGGGACCTCGGCGGAGGTAGACTGGCTTGGGAATGGGGAGCGGCTCGGCAGCGGAGTCCTGGCGACAGCGGAGCTTCGGGAGGGCAACAAGTTACTCGGGTAGGAGTGCGTGGTGGTGGCATAGCTGGTGGTGGAGGTGGTGAGGCGCGGGGTGGCGCAGAGCAGGGGGCTCCACTGAGGGGTGGTGCAGCAGCGCTTAGAGCAGAGGAGGCGACGGAGCTTTGCGGGTGCAGGGAGCTGCGTAGGCTGCGCATCGACTCCTTTTGTAGGGCCGAGGAGGTGTGGAGGGAGAGGGCGGAGCCAAAGCTAGCGGCGGATGTTGCCGAAGGCGAGTGAGGGAGAGGAATAGGAAGGAACACCGTTGGCTGGTGGCGTGCATTGGCCGAGAGCACGTGGAGTTCGGGGAAGATCTCGCGGTGATTGGCCCGTGAGGATTTGGGACGTGTAACCACGGCTTTGCCGGGCGGAGGGATTGGTGAAGCAGCGGCGTGAGTCGTCCCGTCGGGGTGGTAATTTGTGGAGGAAAACCGGAGGGTTGCTGGTGCCCAAGCAGTGGGGGCAGACGCCACTGACGATGGGGCACAAGCTCCGAGCGCTATCTTGTGACCATTTGCCCGGGGCAATTTGGGGCGCGAAGAAGCGGCTTTGCCACGGTTGTGGGTTGGCAAAGCCGGGCGTTGAGACATCGCGATCGGGTGGCACATTGAGAAGGCGGAGCTGGCCGGTCCAAGGCGGCAGCGTGGCGTGTCGGGGAGGGCAGAGCTCGAGCATGGATAGGATGGTGGGGATACGGGAAAGGGGGAAAAGATAAGCTGGACGTCGAATTGGGGGTCGTGACGCACCTCTTGTCCCATTGTGGCCGCGGATAGGGTGCCGGTGGGCTGCCGGTGAGGGTGTGCCACAGGGCGGCGGCGCGCTGGGGCGACGCGTCGTGGCGCGGTGCGTTCTGGCACGGTGCGCTTGGGGCAGAGCAAAAAGGGCAGGGAACAGGCTAGGTTTTGGGGCGTTTAAAATCAAA
Organism: Setaria italica; assembly: GCF_000263155.2. NCBI lineage: Eukaryota > Viridiplantae > Streptophyta > Magnoliopsida > Poales > Poaceae > Setaria > Setaria italica. The sequence goes on along the minus strand of NC_028456.1, from coordinate 4,305,514 downwards.
ATTTTTGAACTGCACGCCCAAAACTTCCTGTCTACGATTTGTAGCGCTAACCTCAAGCTCCAAGCCTTAAAACAGGATTTCACCCCAAAAACTAAATGGATTTCAAGTTAAGAAGTTCCAAACATCGGTAGAACGCGTTCATCCCGGACTTAGGCAAAATCAAGAACGGGACTGTTTTCAGGGATTTTGGCTAGTTTCGGTGCAACTTTTGAGGGGTTCGGGATTTGAATTAGGCAAGGGTGTTATTGAAGGATTTGTTCTTTGATCTTAGGACTTCAACTTATATTAGGGACTTTTCTTGAGCTCAGTTGAACTTTTAGGAGGAACGGGCTTGCCAAGATGCGTGCTCTGGACATTCTTCCAAACTTGGTGCAGAAATGCATTTGTGCTGGTTTGACTATTTTGAGTGACTTTGACCGAGCTTTTGAATAGGTTTGGTTGTGAATTAGACTTGGGTTAGTATAACAAAGTTATAACACACTCGCAGCACTAGAACTTCTATTAGGGGTGTGACTCGAGTTTAGATATAGAATTGTGAGATACCATGTTGCAAAGTTGAGGAAAAACATGAATTCCAGGCTCATTTGCAGGATTTTGATGTACTCCTGATTTGATTCTTATTTTTTACCTTCTCCCACTCCAAATTAGCCAAAGTGCTATTAATAAAAGTTGTTTGAAATTAAAATTTTTGCAACTTCTATTTGGACGAAAATTCAAGTTTGTATATAAAATCTCAGGCTCCCTATTTAACTCTAAAAAGAGCTTTTTAGGGGCAAAATGGACATTTCAGTTCCTCTTCTTAGTGACTAATGACTTTCTTAAGTTTAACTACACCTAATTAAGGTAGAGTTGTTACAAAAATCTTCCTCCAAATAGCATCAATAGTTGGGGTCAGCTTGCTAGATCTTTCACTTAGAATTACCAGGCCACCTACAGCTGACCTGGTAACAGGGAGAAACTTGGCCATGTCCGCCAAGGAGTAGGCGCAACGACTCGAGAATACACCAACCGCTTCTTCGAGAACCGCAACAGGCTAGCTGGCATCAAGGACCATGATATCATCTGGTATTTTCACTCTGGCTTAACAAACCGACCCATGTTCTGCAAGTTGTATGAGGCTGCTCCAAAGACGGTTGGGTAGATGATGGAAGTTTTGAATAGACAAGCTGTCATCAAAGAGGTAGCAAAAGTTTAGTGCTAGAACATTAAACACTGCCCGGCCGACGACTACGATCAGCCAACCCACGATGAATCCCAAGCACGCCCGGATTCCTGACTTCGAAAAAGGGCACCAGAGGCCTACGCTGCTAAAGGTGATCATGCCAGACTGACCACTTTCAACCGGGAAGAGTTTGATGGAAGCCTTAGTGATTTATGCCCCTTCCACAAGGACGCATGTCATACTCTAAGGTATTGCACAGTCCTGAAGAAAGAGCTCGGTGCCCTGGTAGAATACAGTGACCCCGCCGCAACGACTATCGCCGGGATAACAACAAGCGCAACTACTGCAGTCATGATGATCGCTACAACGACAACCAAGACCGCCGCCACAACCGCTATGACAACCGCAACAGCGGTGACCATGATGACCGTAACGGTCGCCACCGTGACAACCGCGACGATCGTAGTAACAGTAGGTGCGATGACCATGACAACCAGAACCGAGAGGAACGCCGCAACTAGCCACATCAAGACGCCCAACGACCCGGTGCCGACCAGAATGGGGACTTCCAGCGATTGGAATGCCAAGTCAACATCATCGTAAGTGGCCGTAATGCCTCTTGTAGCAACCACCAGCAGAAGTTACACCAGTGAGAGGTGCACTTTGTCTCTATACAGTCAGTCTAGTATCTGCGCTGGTCAGAACAGTCCATAACTTTCTCGAGGCAAGATCATTAGGTCCACATCCCAGATCCGAGGTCCTACCTGCTGGTGGTTTTCCTGACCATAGATTGGGCCCTACTCCCCAAGGTGCTAATTGATGGTGGTAGTAGCCTAAACATCATCTTCACCCATACTTTGAAGTGCATGGACTTTGACTTTGAGCGGCTCCAGCCTTGTGAAGAACCCTTCTAGGCATCGTCCCTAGCAAAGGATCTTACCCCATTGGCCGAGTTGTTTTGCTGGTCACTTTTGGCACATAGGCCAATTACCGCAAGAAGCACCTCACGTTTGAGGTGGAAAACTTCAAGACTTCCTACCATGCCATCCTTGGTAGGCCTATGCTGGCAAGATTTATGGCAATCCCGCATCACACCTATCTTGTCCTCAAGATGCTGGCCCCAAACGGAGTCCTCTCCATCTACAGCGATGTAGAAACATCATACAGATATGACACCGAGGCAGTTTAGCTCGTAGAAGCCCTAGAACTATCAGCTGAGGCCACCGCCATGGTAGCTGAGGCCCAAAAGATGAGCAAGGACCAGCTAACAATCCCTGAGAAGGAGCCAACCGCCACGGCGCTACAGCCTGACCCAGGGCACTAAGATTTTCCTCGGCCTATAAGATCTGACCAAGACGGCCCTCATAGGGGCTGACCTCTCGAAGAAATAGGAACTCGGGCTCACTAGTTTCCCGAGGGAGCTGGCTGAGCACTCCTTGGACTTAAGCAAGAATGCACGACCGGTCAAGCAAAAACTTCATTGCTCGCCCAAGATCGCAAGGAGACCATTAGGGTAGAATGAAATAAGCTCCTAGCTGTTGGATTCATCCGTGAATGTAAGTATCCCGACTGGTTAGCAAACCTAGTTCTTGTAAGAAAGAAAACCGTTGAATGGAGAATATGCATTGATTACACCGAGCTAAACAAGCACTGCCCTAAGGACCCCTTCCCTCTTCCACGTATGGACCAAGTCGTAGACTCTACGATAGGGAGCATCCTGCTCTGCTTCCTCAACTACTACTCAGGCTATCATCAGATTGCCCTTGATCCTACTGACCAAGACAAGACGACGTTCATTACGCCCTTTGGCATCTACTGATACAACACCATGACCTTTGGGTTAAAAAATGATGACGTCACTTATCAGAAGGCAATCCAGGGTTGCCTGGCAACATAGCTACACAGGAATGTCGAGGCTTACATCAATGATGTGGTTGTCAAGACAAAGGATGAGGAAAGCTTCATAGCCGACCTCAAAGAGACCTTCAACAGCCACCGGGCCTACCGCTGGAAACTTAACCCTAGCAAGTGCGTCTTCGATGTCCCGTCTTGAAAGCTCCTGGGTTTCATGGTCAGCCAGCAAGGCATCAAGGCCAACCCCATCAAGGTGGATGCAATCAGAAACATGGCAAAATCATCTAACAAGAAGGACGTCATGAAGCTTACTGGCATGATGGTGGCCCTTAGCTGCTTCATCAGCAAACTTGGAGAAAAAGGCATGCCTTTCTTCAAGCTCCTTAAAAAGGCGGACAAATTCGTGTGGGATGATGAGGCCAGCAAGGCACTCAAAGAGCTCAAGGCTTTCCTCACTACCCCTCCCATCATGACGGCCCCAGCCGACCAAGAAATATTGTATCTCTACTTCTCCGCAACGACGCATGTTGTGATTACCGTGCTTGTCGTGGAGCGCTAGGAGCCCGACCATGCTTACGTGGTGCAATGACCGGTGTATTATGTCAGCGAATTCCTTAGCGACTCCAAGACCCACTACACCCAGGTTCAGAAGCTGCTCTACGCAGTGTTGATCTCATCAAGAAAGTTGCGCCACTACTTCAAGGCGTACAAGATCTGTGTAGTATCTTCGTTTCCTATCGGTGAAAACCTGCATAATAGGGATGTCAATGGCTGAGTTGTTAAGTGGTCCATGGAGCTTGGTGAATTTGACCTTGATTTCTGCCCATGTCATGCAATCAAATCACAAATCCTAGCCGACTTCGTGGCTGAGTGGACAGAGATCCAGAAGCCACCCTCCCTGGAAAGGTCAGAACACTAGACCATCTACTTTGACAGTGCCCTCAACCTTGAAGGAGCAGACGTGGGGGTCCCCTTCATATCCTCCAAAGGAAAGCAGCTCAAGTATGTGCTCCAGATCCACTACAAGACCACCAACAATGGCGCTGAGTATGAAGCTCTCATCCATGGCATTTGCATCGCCATTTCCCTCGGAATAAAGTGCATCCTTGCTTATGGCAATTCCAAGGTTGTCATTGAGCAAGTTAACAAGAACTAGGACTGCAACAAGGAATCTATGGATGCTTAATGCATGGATATCCGCAAGCTTGAGGCTCACTTCGATGGCCTCGAGTTCCATTATGTCCCGAGGGACCACAACATCGGTGCCGACATCCTGTCCAAGCTCGGCTCCAAGCATGCGCAGGTTCCAGCTGGTGTATTTGTACAAGATCTCCAGAAACCTTTTATCAAAATTTCAGATCCAAACTAGGACAACGACGCTGGCGCTCAAACCCTGGCCGACCCAAAACTCAATGATGTCATGATGATTGAGGCCGAAGAAGATTGGTGTGCCCCATTCATAGACTTTATCACCGACCAGATGGCACCAGAGGATAAGATAGAACATGAAAAATTAGCTCGACGAGTGCAAACTATGTCATCATCGGCAAAGAGCTCTATAGAAAAGCTTCATCCAAAGGAATTTTGATGAAATGTGTTCTACGTAGCGAGGGCATTGAACTCCTGCATGAAATTCACTCGGGAACATGTGGCAACCATGCTGCCTCGGGCATTTTGGTTGGCAAAGCTTTCCGCTCTGATTTCTACTAGCCAACAGCTGTAGCCGATGCAAAGGAGCTTGTCCAAAGGTGCCAAGGTTGTCAATTCTTCTCCAAGCAGCAACATCTTTCAGCTCAACCCCTGCGCACCATCCCACCATCCTAGCCTTTTGCATGATGGGGGCTAGACATGGTCGGACCCTTCAAGACCGCTCCGGGCGGTACACACATATATTCGTTGCAGTCGATAAATTCACCAAGTGGATCGAGGTCAAGGCTGTCACTAGCAACGAGTCAGCTAAAGCCGCTCAGTTTGTGGAAGAAATCATGCATCGCTTTGGAGTACCTAACAGGATCATTACCGACCTTGGTGCGCAATTCACAAGCTCCAAGTTTTGGGACTTCTGCCAAGACAACCTTATTGATGTGTACTACTCTTCAATAGCACACCAACACTACAACGGTTAGGTGGAGTGAGCAAATGGGATGGTCTTCCAATCCCTCAAGTCACGCATCTTCGACGACACATCCAAATACGCTACCAAGTGGCTACGCGAGCTACCCATGTCATCTAGGGCCTACGAACACAGAAGAGTCGGGGTACCGACTACACCCCTATCTGCATGGTGTATGGCTCAGAGGCCATCCTACCATCCGATGTGACCTTTGGCGCCCCACACATCCAATACTACAAGGAGGGCGAGGTAGAAAAAAAGTCAGCAGGTCGACATTGACAGCCTTGAAGAGCATCGTGTGGCGGCCCTTATCTAGCACACATGCCATGAGCAACAAATTTGGCACTACCATGATTGGAATACTAGGGAACGCTCCTTCAACATTGGTGACTTGGTGCTTTGCCGGGTCCAGTCCACCAAAGACATGCACAAGTTGGCCACCCCTTAGGAAGGTCCCTTCATCATCGACTACAATGGGCAAACGGCTCTGGCATCCCCAATCCGTGGAATATCAGAATCTATGGCATTTCTACCCTTAGATATACAAAGCTATGCACCCTATTTCCCTTCTATATTAAATAAATTAAACCTCTGTGGTTCTTTTCTATGCACCTACTACCTTACTGTTTTGTTTCCAGAGCTGTCCCAGACACTCGGGGGTTGTCCGACCTATTCAACAGTCTGCTCGCTCATATGCTTGGGGGCTTCCCTCAAGTGCCGACCTCTGGGTCACGCATATCTCTCCTCCTCCTCTTGAGGCTATATGACTAACTTGTGTGGTCGGCGTCGTAGCTAGCGAAACCTAGACAACCTTGCGTTCGCCCCTCCTACAAGCTCGAGATTCAATCTCAGCAGGACGCTGGTCACGTGAGGCTAGGTGATGAGTGGCTATAGGCCTTAGCTGCACGTTGTCCTGTCGTATACACCGAGGGAGGGATGGAGTTTGTCTTCATCACATATAATTTAAAACATTGCATTCAACATTTCATCAAAACAGTTTGATACATATTAAATGCTTTCCCTATAGGTCCAGGTCATTTACAATGGTTTATGTGGCATCGTGGTATTGCTCGACCAGCTCGGGAATCCACTCCATGTTGAAGTCAACCGCGACTCCTGTCGCAGAACGCTCCAACTCCAGCTTCTAAGCAGCGCTCGGCTTTCTTGTGCGCGTTGGCTTCATAGGCCAGCTTCTGCGATGCTGCATACTCACACTTGACTGCCATGTCATGCTCTTGCTGGAGGCGTGCGTTAGAGTCCTCGCATTCCTTGAGGTATCGCTGGAGTCTGGCTCCCTCCATCGCAGCATCTGCATATCCATGATAGGCTTACATCAGTATCAAGGTTGCAAGTACAAAATTGGTCAAGATAGGTCATCATAGTCTAACTTTCATGAGCATAGCCATCACAACCTTCTCCATGTTCCATTGCAGAAGCTGGTCTTCGGCATCCTCTTTGGCCTTCTCAAGCTTAGCCTCCAGACGCTTGGCCTTTAGGTGATAATGCTCGGCCCTCTGAGTACCTTTCGCCCTCTTATGCACACGGGCAGCTAAATTCTGTTTGAACCACAATTGTTAGAATCTTGCATGGCCATTTGAATTCAAATAATAGTCAACTGGTATACTTGAATGGATCAGCTCGCCGGCGTCCAAGGAGAGCTTGCATAGGTTATACAGGTCTTCTTTATCCCATGCCATGTCCCGCACCAGATCCTCATCGGAGAAGGCCTCAGGGTCAGATTTTTCATGAATCACACCAAAGTCAATTTCCTCGGTGGTCATTTCTGGCGGTGGGTGATCCCTCGGCAGCTCATGTTGCTGAGGGTCAGCTTTGGCCTCCTCAGTAGTCTTCTTCGCAACCTCGGGGTCGACCATGGGGTTGTCGGCAACCTTGGAACCAACCTCATCCTATTGCAAATTTGGGCTTGGCGCAAATTCCATGGCACGACCATCTTCCCCAACCCCGACCTCTATGGGTGGCAGCTGCTTTTCAGTACGATTGCTGGTCGCCTCTGTCCAAGTCGAGCAGTTGGTCAGCTGCACACCACTATCATCCAGTGCCATGGAGGTCCTACAATACCAGCACAACAAGCAATTCACACAAGATTAGCTGGCAACTACAGCTACAACACGAACATTACGAGTACACGGTACTTACAGGGTGCTCTGCCTATACTTCCAGTACTTGGGGCGCAATGGTGGCGGCGGCACTGATGAATCTTCGCAGGACCCGTCGAGCATCTTCTCCTTCAGTGCCTCTTTCAGGCGTGCCGCGTCAGCCGTGGTGGTCTCCTTGAGCTCCAACTTCTTCTTCTTTGCAGTTGGCTTGGTGTGTTGGACTCTACTTCGCTGACCAACCTGATTGAGGCAACAGTACTTAGCACGGTTTTCTCCTTCTTCTTGCTGGTCATCTTCTTTCTCTTCCCACCTGGTGGTGGCGCCTTGGAGACAACCCACTTACGCACAGCCTGTCGTGTCTGTCCCCCAACCTACCTAGCACCCTGGTCCTGGCCGACATCTTTCATTGCCCCCATGACCGACCCAAAAGAAGACTCCAAGTCCTAGTCAAGGTCGGCGGGCGGCGCAACCAGTACATCGGTCGGACAGATCTTCGATGGCCTCGCTTCAGCCCTTCCAGGCAATGGCACCGGGCAAAAGTACACAAATGTGTCATCCTGGTCAATTCATCGCTTCAAGTCAGAAACATCACAAACAGATAGACACTATATTAAATCAAAGCCAAGTACAATCTTACTGGGTCGGGCAATGGCCTCTTCAATGAAAAAGCTTTAGGGACATCCCTGTTACTAACGACACCCTTGAAGAACTCACACACCCTAACGATGACCTCATTGTTGGGCACCTTGCCATGGACCTCTCAGGTCGGATCATCTAGCTCTGAGTACTTGTACGATGGATGCACTTGATACTTGATCGGTTGCGTCGCCCTCTAATAGAAATTGATACTGATGGTCGTGGATGTGAGTCCTTGTGCCTTCAGGTCAGCGATCTTCACCAACAATTCATCCACTTCGACCTGTTCCTCCGAGGTGGGCTGATTTGACCACACGGTTATAGACATTGGCTTGTACCTTGTGCGCAGCGGCAGCTCAGGATGCTGGTTTGTGATGAGGAACCACTCGGCATGCCACCCCTTGTTGGACTCCCTCAATTGCAGATCAAAATACTCCTACACCTTCTTGGGTCGCAGCGAGAAACAACAACCCTAAAAAACCTGATCTTTTTTCCCCTTAGTAATCATGGGTTTCAATCGGTGCAAGTACCACCACAGATGAAAATGTGGGAGGATGCCCAAATACGCTTCACATAGATGGATGAAGACAGAGATATCCAAGATTGAGTTTGGATTCAAGTGTACTAGTTCAATCTTGTAGTAGTGGAGCAGGCTGTGGAAGAAGTCCCCTGCCGGGATCCCGAATCCACACTCAAAGAACAGCGCGAACACCACAGTCTCTGTCGTGTCCTCCGACGGGAACTCCTGGCCGACAGTGGGCTTCCACTCTAGTAGCACCTACGGGTCGAGGAGGCCTCGGTCGATGAGGGCTTGGATGCACTCCTGCATCATCACAGACTTCATCTAGACTGAGGAAGGCTATGGGGCATTGGGTTTCACTATCTCTTCAAGCTCGATGCATTGAGATTTAGATCTAAAAAGAACTAGGATCTTGCTGCACATACGGCGGCTCGAGTGGTGGCGGCACGATGACTCGGGCGGCGAGACGCGCGAGCAGAACGCAGATTGCGGGGGTGCAGTGGCAAAGTGCTCAGTGAGCTCAAGGAGGAGGCGCTGAGAGTGTTGAGGATAAGAATGAAAATGGCTATGTGACCCCTCGCGCTTTTGAAGTGAATGGCGGTGTGAGTTATGGACAGAAATCGCGAGCCTTCTGTTATCATGGCACAACGTGCTGGGCGAAATTTGCAGGTCTTCCCGTTAACGCCGCGTGCGTGGGACGGAATCTGCGGGATCTCTATTGTGCTTTTAACGGTGCGCCTTTGTGGCTCTGCCAATCCTTGTCCTCAAGGGCTAGGTGCCTAATTTTGGTCGGCGTGCCTCAGCGGCTCCGCCAGTCCTCATCCTCGGGTGCTGGACGCCTAATTCTACTCGGCGTGCCTCAGCGGCTCTGCCAGTCCTCATCCTTAGGGGTTGGGCACCTAATTCTTGTCGGCGCGCCTCAGTGGCTCCGCTAGTCCTCATTCTTGGGGGCTGGGCACCTAATTCCACTCAGCGTGCCTCAGCGGCTCTGCCAGTCCTCATCCTCGGGGGCTGGGTTCCTAATTCTAGTCAGCACACCTCAGCGGCTCTACCAGTCCTCGTCCTCGGGGGTTGGACGCCTAATTCTACTCGGCATTCCTCAAGGGCCCCGCGAGCCCTCGTCCTCAGGGGCTGGATTCTTACTTCTACTCGGCTAGCCTCCGCGGCACAGCCAGTTTTCAACATCGGGGACCAATGTCCCAGTTTCAATAAAGCACACCTCTGTGGCCACATAAATCCCGGAAAACATATGCAAGGGCATATTTTTACTAAGCTAAAATCAAATTCCCGACATTACATATTACAAGAGACTGTGAACAGCTCTGGGATAGCCGACATCCTAGGATAAGAAGCTACAACAAAAAAAAAGAAAAAACACAATACAAAAAAGCTGTGTGACACACTTCTCTAGCGGTGTCCAAGACAAAGTTGGCAGAGTTCACGATGTAGCCTACTCAAAAGGATTCTTCTAGCATTGTTACCTCCAGACTTCAGAGCACCTTGGTCTCTCTCACGAGAATTCTTCTAGCATCAGTCTTCTGGGTGGGTGCTAGTCCTATAAAAAACTACAAACTTCAAGCCTACAAGCGCTATTACTTGAGCCATGACCCTTCAAGCTGAACATGGTCTATTTATAGCTGGGCTACCGACTAACATCCAAGATGCTACAGTAGACTCGTGAGGGTGCATGACAGAGCTCCCCCATACCACCGCGGCAACATAGTATTCACGTGATGAACGGCATTTACTTCAAGTACTGATGGATAGTACTCCTGTAAAGCTACTCCGACGGCACGGTACTCCTGTGATCAAGCATTTTTTGTCGCTTACCTATCATTGCTACAGTCTTTATCTCCAGAGATTTGGGTGCGCATTTTTGGTCGGCCTCCGTGCCTATGCCTATTTTTGTTCTCGGGCCCGATTATTCTAACTGCTTCAATGCTCGGGGGCTACTCCTATGGAGTGCGTCTTGCGACGCCCTCTGTACTGTAACAACTCTACCTAAATTAAGTACTTTTAACTATAAACCAGTGATAAATCCCTGATTAAAGAATTGAAATGACCTTTATAACCCTAAGAAGCTCTTTTTGGAGTTTGGAATAAAGCATGAAATTTTATATGCAAACTTGATTTTCTGCCCAAATAAGAGTTGTAAAACTTTTTAATTCAAACAACTTTTGTTAAAGACACTTTGACTAATTCAGAGTGGAAGGGAGTCAAAAACAGCAATCCAAAACCGGTTTACTAAAGGACCCTAAAAATCTCTTAAGTCCTGGAATTCGAGTTTTCCTCCATCTTTGCAAGCTTTCATCTTCCGATTTCCTATCTAAACTCAAGTCAGGGCCTAAATGAAAGTTGTAGTACCTTGAGTGTCTTCCAACTTTGTTACACTAACCCAGATCCAAATTGGGCCCAAACTTGTTCAAAATCCCGGTCAAAGTGAGGTAAACCAGTCAACTCACCCCTGATGCCATAAGAATCCTAAGTCTGAAATTCCAGATTTTTGGCGAACCTTGGCCGGAAATATCTTTGAATCCTTTCACAATCTAAACCAACACCTTAAACAAAGTTTGAAGAACGATCAGAGTTGAGCAAGTTTGTTCAAGGGAGTTTTGGAAGTTGTGTTGAAAGATTCGGAGGAGGATCGCTCCAAAGCTGGCCGAGCTTACTGGCCGAAAGGGGGCCTCGACGCCCGCGCGCCAGAGCACGTTCGCTTGCACGCTGCGCGCCGCGTGGCCGCCAGCCACCGGTAGCTCGCCGGCGCCCCATCACCAGCGCGATAGTGACAGGACGAGAGCCACGGCGCCCAACCCGCGCCCGCGACAGGACGGAGCGAACGCCGGGCTAGCCAACCACCGGCCGCGCGTAGGTAGCCTTCCGCCTGCCACGGCTCTGCTCCGCTAACCCCATCCCACCCGTCCGCCGAGAAAGCTGCCACGACCACGGCATCCCGTGCCTCCGCCTGCTCGCCCAACCCCCGTGGTAGCCCTCCGCTTCGCCCGCCCGACAGACCGGAAGCCCCAGACGCGCGCCGCCCAAGGCCTATCGCCGCCGAAGACCACCCGGAGCTCCGCCTCCTCTGCCCAATGGCGCCGCCGGCCAATGGCCACCTTGCCCACGCACTCGCCGCTCCCGGCCTTATCCTTTCCCCACCGGAGCCCCGCCTTAACCCTCCGCACCACCCAGGCCCTATAAAAGGGACCCCCTCACCGGCAATGCCACCCCCTTGCCACCGCCCGCACCTACGCCACCGGTTTCTCCTCTGCGCCGCCGCTGAGCTTCCGTGGAGCTCACCCCCTTTGCTCCACCCCACACTCCGGCGACTTCGCCGCCACACTCTTGAGAAAGTTCCCCTCTCCGCTCCAGCCGCTTCTTCCAACCCACCAGCCGCCCGCTCCTCCGCGTGGTACCCGAGCTTGCTTGTGTCCGCAAGAAGCACCGCCGCCACTGGAGCACCCTCGAAGTCTCGCCACCGCCCAAGCCTTCATGCGTACGGCCTTCCGCCCCAGCCTACTTCTGTTCGACCCCAAGGCTTCATCGGTAGACCTGGAGGTAAGCGACCGACCCCTTGTGTCTCGTCTCGGCCGACCCCTTTTGTTTCGTCTCGTCCGACCCCTCTCTGTTCAGTTCGCCCGACCCCTTTTTCCTTTCATCTCGCCCGACCCTGCCAAGTTTCGCCGACCCTTTCTCCGCCTCGCCCGAGAGCTCGGCTGTAACTTTTTCTTTGACCCGAGGGTATCGGTGAAATATTTTTGGGGATTTCTCTGTGTTGAGTCTGAGGACCTCGGTACGGTTTTTCCTTAAATCTAAGGGTCGGACCCTAAGTTTCTCCCAATCCGACCCTCTCATCCTGTTCTCCACCAACAGAAGTTGAACTCCCCCACCTTTCCTGTAGCTTTGCTACAAGTGTCCGAGTTAAAACATGAGTGTGTTGAAATAACCATCTAAAATGTTTAACCCCTGCATTGCATTTCCGTGTAGAGTTGAATCTCGCCGACGGAACGTACGAGCTTCACCCGGCACCGGAAGAAGACCCCGCCGAGGAACTGCACCCCTTCGAAGGAGAGCCCGACCCAGAGCAAGACCCCGAGGAACCCCAAGCTTTTCCTGAAGGCAAGCCCCGGTGCATGAACTCCCTGTTTTACTTTCATGCCACTTATTGATTACTTGATTGCGCATTTACGTTTCTAGGAGTTTTAATGAAACCTTAGATGCATAAACTTAGTACCTTGTCTGATTACTAGTTGCTAAGGTCGAGTAGAGCAATGCTTAATAGGTTTCGGTAAAATTCGAGTGATCCCATGTCACTCGCGAGTTATAGGAGTTGAATGTTTCAGTTATGTCGCAACTATAAGGACGACGGACGGGGTCAGGCTTATGTTCGATTCTTGGTGGATTGCCCCGTCTGTCTAAATGCAAATGAACTAAGGTCGAAACGTGTCGGTGTTCATGATCAAGTGTTTAAAAGTACTAATCTCATACCTAGTATGGGATGGGGAAGCCTAGTACCTGATTGAACTGGGGCGTGGCATACCCTTCGGCTGTCCTTGGAACGTCGTTCCCATGGTGCATCATGTGGGTGCAAGTGCGGTCATAGTATGGCAGAGGCCGGGATTATGGAGCATTGCACGCTAAAGGCAGTTGGCCCTGACACGTGCCTAAGGGATCGATGGGGACGGCGGACAAATGAAGCGACCCCTCGTGGTGCGCAGATGTCGTGAGATTAGGTTCGCCATGCATGGTTAATAAATTCGAATCGATTCGTCTGCCTCTCACAGTTTGGGACTACTTGATCGCTATTCTGCACTGAGTAACGATGAAACATGATCATGAGATTAAGTTGATGCTTGTTAAGTAATTGTTTGGAAATCATGCTTGTTTAGTATAAGTTGCTAATCTAGACTAGATAAAAAATGTAGAACATGAGCTAAAATATTGAAAGTAAGGACTGACTTTAGACGCTTTTGGCAAAGAAAACCCCAAAGCTAGAAGGCCTTGCATGTCTAGGTCTCGGACGTGTCTTTCCGACGGGTCAGTCTGGCTGAGTACTAATTGCTCAGCCTTGTTGTGGCTAATCTTTTTCAGGTAATGCCATTAGTTTGGTTGCTGGTACCACTTGGCCGACCCAGCTTCCTCCAGGCTGAACAGTCGAGTGGAATCCCTCCTCGGATGGCGAAGGAAGGAATTTTTGATGTCATGATCGGCTCCGTCGTGATGTCATGTATCGACGTTTAGCTTCTGCTAGTTTTATTTGACTTCGAACCTTGCAAATTTCGGTCTGAATTTCGAAAACTCTGATGTAATAAAATGTGGAACTTGTTGTCGTGATGGAATGTTGTAACCTCTATGCTACTCACCTTCGGGTGAGTGATGCTTCTCGATCCTGTTTATGTGGTTAATCGGATGAAATCCGACGGTCGACCAAGTTGACTTGCTTAAAGTGCATAATCGCGTGTCAAGCGACTTCAATGCATTTTAGTCAGGTTAATTTGGGCGGTTCCGCCACGTACGCGTCACTTCGACCTGCTGGACGCTGGCTTCCATCAACTCAGCACTCGTCTTCACTCTATGTGTTGGTTCTGCGTTCGCTTGGATTTTCTTCTTTTTTGAGCACTGTTCAGCCCCTCCGTCACCTTGACGCCATCGCAGTTTCAACCGACGTAATTTCAAGCTTTGCTGTGATGACCTCAAGTTCCAGTTTGCCTACACATTGCTCGGAGCCTTGAGGGATATGGGTACCCCATGGGTCCCTATCGATAAGGATACTGGCCGGACCTGACAAGTGAGCCCACCCGACCAGGACATGCGGGCCGAGGACATGAAGTTACTTAGAGTTGCCTAGATATCGTGGGACGCATTTTCCAGTCTGACTCAGATTGCTTTCCATGCAAATACTGAGTAGATTAGATTCAAACCGACTCGTAATCCTTAGTCATCAGCCTATATAAGGCGACCAAGGGCACCCCCCCGAGGACAGCTCAACTCATCTCATACGAAGCAATACAATTCATGCATACAGGACGTAGGGTATTACTCTCCGGAGGCTCGAACCTATCTAAAACCCTCATGTCCCCTTTGTGTTCTCACGATCACCTTCGAGTTCTTAGTTTTGCAATCGCCCTCACCTACAAATCAACCACTTGGGTAACCCCCTGGTGAACTACCAGGCTTATAAATCCGACAAGGGCCATAGATCCCGAAAATCTAACAATGACTAAGTTTTCAAGATAAAAGGGCCGTTCTTTGGTCCCGGTCATTCACCCAGGACTAAAGGTTCAAAAAATAAAAATAAAATGGGCCACCCGCCGGTCGCCCGCACACGCCTACGTCGGCCGCCGCCGCTCGGGCCCACCCCGGCTGCCCGCCGCCCACCGCCCGCGCCTGTCCGCGTCGGATCTGCCTGCTCACCTGCCTGGAAGAGAGGAGGAGGGAGAGGAGCGCGCTACCTGCTTGTGGGAGATAAGGAAGGGGAGAGAGAGAGAGAGAAGAAAGGGGAGATAAAGAAGATATGGTGGAGGGGGGCCACATGAAAAGGTCGTGGTTGGGCATTTAGTCCCGGTTGGTAACACCAACCGGACTAAAGGCCAGGACTAAATCTGTTGTTAGTTCCAACCGGAACTAAAGGGGGATCTTTAGTCCCGGTTGGTGTTTTCAAGCGGACTAAACGCCCCACCAGATTCCCTCCATTCAACATGGACTAAAGGGTGCTCTTTAGTCTCGGTTGATATTACCAACCAGAACTAAAGAGCCTGTCGGAGGTGACCTTCGGTGGCTCATTTTTTACCCAGGACTAAAGGTACTTTAGTCCCGGATCTAAAGTCAACCAGGACATAAAAGGTTGGATGGAAGGTGAGTCCTCTAAAAGTGTAGGAATTGATGCTTTTACCCTCCTCCTGCTGCGCTTGTGCCGCTGGCGGCTCGTCGGTCTCTCCGGCTGCTGCGTGGTGTGCGCCTGTCTTGTCTGCTGCTTGCACGGTGATCGCGGCGTGAGCGGAAAGGTTAAAGATGGAAGTTCAGAACAATTACAAGGCAGACGACAAAATTTTGACCTGTTTCCATTCGTGAAGCGGGCGTCATTTTGTTTTCTCGTGGATGCTGGTGTAAGAAATCATTTACATGTTTTCTCGTGGATGCTGGTGTAAGAAATCGATATGGAGGGAGTATATGCCAAGATCATCAGACGCATCATTTTGTTTTGTCAGTATGCACAAGAAATTCATTGTTGCTCCTGTTAGTTTATTACCATGGAGCGTCCATGGGTGCGTGTGAATTTTCTTGTGTTCAGTGCACGCTTGCAATGCTTTGTGCACATGCGTCCTCGTGGATGCTGGTGTAAGAAATCATTTACATGTTTTCTCTTTCGACACATGAAAAATAAAAAAAAGGAAATAATAGCGCACGAGTGGAGGAACAAGCAATCGGGGAGGGTTATGGCCAAGGGATTGGGTAGGAGAGGAAGGGGGGGTTTACTGAGCTAGGGGGCCTCAACCTATAGGTGAGGATGCGGTGACCGACCACCATTTATCAGCTGGAAATCATAAATAAAATTTACAGGAGGTTTTCAAACTTCTTTGAAGTGCCATAAAGGTCTGTGTTACTAAACATTTCATGTAGCATATATTAGGGAAATTTGTGCGTAGCACACTACGAAAGCGCGGTTTATGTAGAACACATCTTCAAAATTAATTTTGTCTTCAGCACACCACGAATATGTGTTTTGGTTCACAACACACCACACCAAATAAGAGCAACTCGAAGAGCTCCCTTAAATCACCCATAAAACCTTAATTAGGGAAAATAGAAAAAAATTGCTCCAACAGGTCCCCTAAACCTCGCGCAAATTTGCATGTACCTGCATCCGCAGCTATTTTCCCCACAAATATGTGCGGTGCACATCCTTCCCCAATCCGTTAGCGCGTTCGCGATTGGCACTCGCACCTTTTTTTTCCGCGCGCGGCGTTTTCCCGTGCGGCGGCACGGCGCCTGGACTTCCAAGCGGCGGTGGCGGCGCCTGGACTTCCCTGAGCGACGGCGGCGCCTAGACTTCCCCATGCGGCGGTGCCATCTCCTCATGCGACGGCACCATCTCCCCGTGTGGCAGCGCCTAGACTTCCCCATGCGGCGGCGCCATCTCCCCATGCAGCGGCGCGGCTCCTAGACCTTGAAAATTAATTTTGTCTTCAGCACACCAGGAATACGTGTTTTGGTTCACAACACACCACACCGAATAAGAGTAACTCCAAAAGCTCCCTTAAATTACCCATAAAACCTTATTTAGGGGAAAATAGAAAAAAAAATTGCTCCAACAGATCTGCTAAACCTCCCGCAAATTTGCATGTACCTGCATCCGCAGCTATTTTCCCCACAAATATGTGCGGCGCAAATCCTTCCCCAATACGTCCGTGTGCGTCCGCGATTGGCACTCGCGCCTTTTCTTTTCACGCGCAGAATTTTCCCGTGTGGTGACGCGGCGCCTAGACTTCCGAGCGGCGGCGGCGGCGGTGCCTGGACTTCCCCATGCGGTGGTGGTGCCATCTCCCCGTGCAGCAGCACCTGGACTTCCCCGTGCGGAGGTGCCATCTCCCCGTGCGGCAGCGGCAGGTCTTCCCCGACCGGTGGCGGCGGCAGGTGGCGTGGCTCGGCAAGGTCCTTGAGTTTAAAGAAGATCTTGACAGCGTGGAGCTCGAAAGGTCAATGCGAGCTGCAGCATCGAAAAGCTTGGTGTGAGCGGCGGCGGGCCAGCGCGCGGTCTGTGGACGTCAACGACGCCCCGCGCCTCGAATTCCCCCTTTCCACATCAACGGGCGCCACTCAGACCAGCAGCAAAGCAATAGGGAGAGGAAGACAACGAGGTCACAGGAGGAGGGTCTTTCGTGCCTGCCATGGTGGGTAGCACCGGCACTGCGGTGATTGTATGCAACTCTGGATCTCCTCCACTGGCCGAGCGAAATTCTGCTCCCAGTGGGGATCGCTCGCCTGCCGCCGGTCGCCATGAGAGAGGTCGGTGATGAGCGAAATGGATGCGGGATGGCAAGGGGATGCTACTGGTGCGACGAATCGAACAGAGGTGGCTGGGATATGGCGGATTAGGTCGGCGGCGAGCTCTACTCGAAGAGCGATGGAGCTCTGTTCTGGAGGTAGAGGAGGCTCTGTTGTAGAGGTAGGCCCAATTATGATGACCTGGCCAATATTGGGGGTAGTTTTAGCGTTTTGCTGTGGCCCAATATGTTTTTGGGGGAAAAAATTTTAGCATAGCCTCCAATACCTCATTTTGGGGAAGAATTTTTTGGAGAACTCTTGGAGTTTCTCTAAACTAATCATTTTCAGCTGCGAGGAGGGGTAGAAGGACCATTTTGCCCTCGGGCCCACCATCCATCTTCTCTCTTAGTCTCTCTTCCCCTCCGTCGGTCTCTCTTTTCAGCGAATCTGCGATCTACATCGCTATTGGACCTCCCTGATTGGTATCGTGGAGTTTGAGCTCGACATCGCGATGCTCACACGCCCCCCGGAGGGACATGCACTGCTTCGATGCTATGCGCATGTGCCCACGCGACGTTGTCGACCCTACATGGACGTCGTCTTCGGCAATCGGCACTGACATGGCCATCCTCGTGGGTGACGCTTTATCATCGCCCACACCCTGTCCCCAGACCCAGTCCCCCACGCCATCTTTCTCCGCATCCTCGCAGAGCAAGCACGCACCATCAGATCCAACGACATGGCAGCTGGTTAGTTTCTCGATCTAGCAGGCACCACCGCAGGCTACGGTGACATGCTTGGTGGGGACAGAGCCCGCCGAGGAGGCCGCGCTGCATCACTACGGTAGCACTATTGGTGTCATGTACGAGCTCGTCGATGACATCCGGAGTGCACCGGGAACGGCAAGATCTGGAGCGAGCGACACCGGCATCCTGCTCTCGCTAGCACGGACTGCGTGCTCGGCATGTAGCTCGAGGTGTAGGCCAAGATCGAAGACATGTACGGGACATCTGGAAACAAGCGGCGGCAGCCAAAAGCTAGGAGAGAGCATGAGGCCAAACTCGCTAGCTGTTTTTGTCAATCTAGGATTGTTCGTAGTCCGTCACTGACTAATGGGCTGCTGGTTGTGGTTGCCTTTGCTGCCGACTTTTGAGAGAGAAGAGAGACAAGCCGGCGGAGGAGAAGACTAATGAGAGGATAAGAGGATGAAGAGAGAGGGGAGGGAAGAGATGACAGGTGGGCTGAAGGACAAAATAGTCTTTTTATGCATCCTTTCAACCAAAAATGACTAGTTTATTTGGTGAGATGTGTTGTAGACCAAACTATGCTTTCATGCTGTGCTGGAGATAAAATCGACATTCTTTTTTTAAACAAATCAGAGAAGAGAGCTGCCGATTAGATTAAAAAGAAGAATAAATCTAGACTAGACAATGGATCGCGCCGAACTCAACTCAAAACAAAACTCTATGGCCGATCGGATTGAGACATTGACACAAGCCGCACAACGCTAACGCTTGAGCAAGGACCACCACGCCACACCACCACAACTCGGGAGAAAAGCCAACAAGTAGCCCTGATCGCAAGCGCCGTCGTCTCTGACGATTTCCCACACCGAACCAGCCGCTGCCACACAGCACTAGCCGCCGCAGTCCGCTACAAGCCTTGTAGCTACCACGACTCCTCCACCATGCTGTCGTCGTCCTCAGATCACGTACACACGATCGTCGATCTCCTAATCCATGGTCTTGCATTGGCAGAAGTCACAAGAGCCGAAAAGACCACCTCTATGCTATGTAGGACTCAACGCCGAAGGACCGCTGCAGCATCGTCCACACCAAACGACCAAAATGCTACACTGCATCCTGGCCCTCCAATTCAACTCGAACGTGTGGGGGCCTCGCCACATCCACCGCTGCACGCCACTCCTTCGACATATCACCTTAAAGCGAACGGGGGCCTCGCCACTTCCACCGCTGGACTTCATGCCAAGAATCTGGAATTGCTTTGCCGCCAGGGATGACATGGTGCCACCAAGCTGCTCCAATGACTTCACCTCCCCCTTGCTGCTACCGAAATCTCAATTGCACCACGTCCGCAGACCTAAAGCTTCAACATACAATGGTTCATCACCTTGGCAAAACGTATCAAACGTCGACTAGAGGAGGGGGTGTGCTAAAACACAAAGACAACGCCTCCAAGGAGGAGAACGGCGCCCAAAGGCGTCGGTGTCATCATAATCGGTAAAACCGATCAAGGCTTTTGCCAGCATTTGTGCACAACTCACCTCACACATTGTCATTGTCAAGAATCACGGGTCAAGACTACGGCAAGTGAATTTGTTTTCTATGCGTGTAAGGCTCGGATGGTTCACACGAGTGGACATGGGGTTTATACTGGTACGGGCAGGAATAGCCCTGCGTCTAATGTGGGAGGCTGCTCGTGTTACTTGTGCGGAGTTTGTAGTAGGGGTTACAAACGGGCAAGAGAGGGAAGCTGGTCCCAAGTCTCTGTGGGTGTGTACTGACGCTCGTGAGGAGAGGTTGTGAGTTGGCGGTCGTTCAGTTCGCTTGAGAGCCACCCCTCTCTCGGGCCCCCTGGTCCTCCTTTTATAGCGTAAGGAGGGCACCAGAGTTACAATTGAGCCAGGAGCCAAGGGAAGTGAAAAAGGTGAGCATGGAAGTAAAAGCGCACGGAGAAGGACCGAGCCCCCGGGGTCGCCGCCTTCCCTTCCGATTTCTGTCTCCTGTCAGCATGACCACCGACGAGGGATGGTTGTCGTTGGGCCCCATCAACGACCCGGCGGTTGGCCGCTGTAGCCGAGCATGCGGGACGTGCGCGGTGACTGACCGCTGTAGCCATGCAAGTTGATGATGATGATCGGCCGCCGTGGTCGTGCGTGTCGCGGGTGATGGGCGACCTCTGTAGCTTCGCGTGCTGCCCGGGAGGCGCGGCTACACGCCCCTGCTGCCAGGCCAAGCGGGAAACTAGGAGGCGCACCCTCCTTTGTTAGGCGGTATGGGTGATGAGTACCCTATGATGAATGCCACAGGGGAAGGTTAGGATGGCGTAGCTGTAGCCCTGTGCAGTCGTGGCTACAGTGCGCCACCCGAAAACTCTAGCCGGTCACGTCGAGGAGCGCAGGCGCCTCTCTACATGTCAGAGCCGTATCCAAGGCATGGCCGCCCCATCAGTCGCATTTATGGTGAGATCGGTCGGGGCCCGCAAGATCTGCACCCTCGTCCACTGGTCCACGCCCACCCTCGGGTGAGGCGAAGTTCTGTCCTTTGGGTCTGGATGCATCCGACCCAGCGTCCTGGGGTCGGGCGAGACGGAGACCTTGCGGTGAGGGGTCGGGCGCGTCCAACCCCTTGCACCCGAGGTCGCGTGAGGCGGAGCCCTGCGGCGAGGGGTCGGGCGCGTCTGACCCCTTGCGACCGGGGGATGTGGAGTGGCCCTTGGGAGGTCGGGCGCATCCGACCCTAGGACCATGGGTCGGGCGAGGCGAAGTGGAATATTCCCTAGTCGTGCTGAGTCGACGGAGGTCACTATCGCTGGAGGTGGTTCCAGGCCCTTATGACCGCCGTTTAAGGAATATAAGGAAGTCGTTAATATTTTCTCCCAACAGTAGCCCCCGAGCCTTTGGTGGTGCAAAAATGCTCCTCCAGAGGTTGTATTCGTCGTTCGTCAGAGACTTTCGTTTGTCCTGCAACCTGCATTTGATCAGGGAGAAAAAGTTTCGCTCGTTTGGTTTGGCCGGGGAGTTTTGGGTAGGCAGGATGTTCCGAGGATGGCTCGGCTTGGGAAGATTCCCTATCATTCCGTCAACCACTCCTACTCCAAGACTCCAAATTGTGACCACACGTGTGGTCGTTGGTTGCGATGCCAGCCCCTGAGCCCTTGCGTGTTGCAGGAGACCGATCGAGAGGTCAGATCGACTTTTGATCGTTACCCCTCAAGCGTCTGTTCGCTGGGATGGAGGGGGTGAGCCGTGCCACATTATCCTGATTGGAAGAATCGTGGGGCTCGTTGAGCTGCGAACGGGTCAGTTCGAGTGGAGTCCCAGTCCCCGTTCGGGGGGGTCCGGCTCGGGCCAAGCTGGTGGCGTACTCTAGATTCCGGATGGCTAGTTCATATAGTTCCCGGGTCCATTCGATCGGATCCGGGGGCTCGGTGCCTTTCTTCGGGGGAAAACCATGAACTTAACGCCAGTTCGGACTCGAACGTGAGGTCGGGATGCCCTTGGCTTTCGCTCGCCTGGGTGGTGGCCGCTAGCGGACCCGTCCCTTCTCACCCCTTGCTCGGGGGCGTCCTGGGGCGACTGTCGAACCCTGTGGTGGGCCAGCCTTCGAACCCTTGGACCGTAATGAGTCGTAGGAGCATTTTCAGCCCCGTATCCCTTTCTTACTTGTTACTGGGCCCCGAGCCCTACATGGAGGAAGTCATGCGCGTGCACCCTCTGGGAGGCGAAGTGGTAGAAAATACTGGGCCCGCGAAACGGAGGGGGAGACGTTCCCTGCAGCAGGAAGAGATCATGCGCACGGTTTCCAAAAAAGGCGGGGGTGACGGATGTACCTGGCATCGCAATAATTGCGATTGGATTGCCCCTTTCGCTTCCAGCGCGCCCCCATAAGACGAGGGAGTCCGCCTCACTGGTTCCGCCCCGCACCCGTCCTCAAGTCTTTCTTGCCTTCTCGCGCACTTTTCGCCTCCCTTTGCTCTAGCGCAGCAGCCTTCTCCGCCTCCACCGTTGAGCCCTCCCTTCCCTCAGCGATGGGGTCCTGGATACGCTCAAACTTCAGCACCGCGCGCGCCACCGACCTCGTGAAGAAGGGCCTCCTCTGCGAGAGGACCGCTAAGAACGAGTGGCGGTACCCCAGGAGGGAGGATGCGCCGCAGCCGGATGACGGGTACGTCATCTCGTTCGCGCACTTCCACAAGAGGGGGTTCGCGACTCCGCCGAGCCGCTTCTTCCGCGGGCTGCTGCACTACTATGGGCTCGAGCTGCAGCACCTCAACCCCAACGGGATCCAGCACATCGCGGCGAGGGGTACTTAGGGATCGAGCCCAACTTCTCGCTCTGGAAATATTTCTTCACGGTTAGCCTACATCACAAGATCGAGAAGAGGGGGATCCAGGTGCGAACGGTTCCGGTGCCGATGGGGTGCGCCGGCATCCACCTCCGTCAGAACTGCGCCAAGGAGTACATGGCAATGAAGACTGCGGCGTACCACAAGGGGTCGCACCAGCAGTGGTTCTATGTGAAGAACTGCCCCGAGTCCCCTTGCCGGAGTTCACTCCGGTCGTGTCATCGCGGTGGTGCCGGACCACTGGTCATATGGTCTGGTCGAGAAGGAGAAGAGGCACATCACCGGTCTTTTTCAAGCCATCAATCCCTTGAAGGAGGAGGGCCTGACCGGGGCTGGAGTTATCAGGGCCTACCATGCTCGTAGGGTGGCACCGCTAATGCTCCGGGCCCGCGCGCTCGGCGATATGGTTCCCGGCGTGGCGATTGACGGCACCGTCCTCACGACGGGTGCGCTTACCGATGCTGAGATCGAGCAGCGCGTCTAGGAGGCGCTAGATGACCAGGACGTCGTCTACCCGGTGTCGGATCACCCTCCGATGCGCCCGGATGAAGGCTTCGTCATGCTGGTGAGAATTTTGCACTCTCGTTGTCCTTTCCTGCATTTTCGGGTTTGCTATTCTTGCGCAGAGTCTTTGAATCTGCAGGGCGATCTGAACCAGGTCGTGGCCTCATGCCCGCCAGTGCCGGAGGACGCCACGTGGCGGGAGCAGAACCGCCTCCTCGCCGAAAAGCAGAAGAGGAGGAAGGACAAGGAGACGGCGAGGAAGAGGAAGAGGGCCGCGAAGGAGTTCCGAATGCAGTGGAGGGGCGCGGTCCTGTCGGACGACGACGACAACGATGATGATGACAACGATGAAGACGAGACCGAGGAGGAGGAGGAGGAGGAGGATTATGTCCTGGCCTCCGTGCCGGGAGCACTTGTCATCCGGGACCACTTAGCCGGCCGTGAGGGACAGTTCGAGTGGACCGCCCGCCCAGGGTCTGACCCCGTTGGGCTCGGAGGCCGCACCCCAGGGGTCGGCGAGGGGCGCGCCTCAGGAATTGACGGGACCAACCCCCGACCCTCTGCTTGTGTCGCACGAGCAGAGGGGTAGCGGAAAGCGGCCTCTATCGGATGTCTTGGGGTCGGAGTCAAGCTCGGGGTCGAAGCGCGCCCGCCACCCTCGTAATGTGGCAAGGTAAGTGGAAAGTTCTCACGCACCTTATTTTTTCTTGGTGTTGAGCTGTTTTTGATGAGGTTGTCATCATCTCGCAGTGCTGCTCCGTGGGACTTCGCCCTGCCGCTGGTGCCGAAGAAGGCGCTCCGGGCATCGTCCGCCTCCGCGGGGCCAACCATGACCCCGCCGGAAGCGAGCGGCGGTGTCGTCAGCGGGGCTGCGGTGCCTCCTATGGAGGCGGCCTCCCCGGCGGCGATTGGCGAAAGGGTGCCGCAGTCGGGCACGGAGCAGGGGCCAACCCCTGTCCTGCCTTCTGCCCCCGCAGCCGACCCCATGGGACAAGATGTTGTCCCTGGGGTTCCTCCGTCCAAGGAGGTGATAAACCTTTACAACGAGGTCGAGGAGGAGCTGGGGAGGGAGGCACCAATGTCTGAGATGCCGGCCGCGGAGGCGACGGCGACGGCGACGGCGGTGGAGACGGTGGTGGTGGCAGAGATGTGGAGTGGCCTTTGGGCGGTCGGGCGCGTCCGACCCTAGGACCATGGGCCGGGCGAGGCAAAGCGGAATATTCCCTAGTCGTGCCGAGTCGGCGGAGGTCACTGTCGCTGGAGGTGGGTCCGAGCCCTTATGACCACCGTTTAAGGAATATAAGGAGGTCGTTAATATTTCCCCCCAACACACATAGTCAAACGTCGATAGCAACACCATTCCACCACTAGTGTAGATCCTCCTCGTCATGGGCTACTGCTAGGATCCACACTGCGCACCACTATATAGCTCGTGCTTGACACTGCCGTCGTCATGCCTGGCGGTGCTGTCGAACTGCTACAATAGGGCGAGCCATCAGATGCCATCATGCTACCACCCCCAGCGTCCCACAGGCTGCGTGCAACCGCGCCCGCAGGTGAGTGCTAAAGGGGCCACGTGCCTCCACACCTGCTTGTGACTGTTGTTGGCTGCTGCGCGCTCAGGCCCGCTGCGACCTCCGCAGGCCACCGCATGCCAAGCCAGCTCGTCGCTACCGCAGGGCTAGACCGCCGCTCCTCTATGCCCGCGCCTAGGAGCCACCGTCACCCATGCCCAACCGCTGCTAGGCCACATCTGTTCCCACATTCGGCCGTTGCCCCGTGCCGCATGGCTTGCGCCCGCACGCCACTGTTGTCCACCGTCTTAGCGTCACACCGCAAGATCCGTTGGGGTCTCACCTAGAGCCACAATCCCGGGCCCATGCATTGCCTCACCGCCATGGCCGCCACCTCCTCGACTCCACCCCCATGCATCGTAGGGCTGAGTCGCCGCCACCTTGCCTCCGCGCCCGATGCCCACACGGCCGACACCTTCAACTCAAGCTAGACCCAGGCATGGCGGCGGCAGCATCTGCCTGAGCCTCACACCAGCTCTCGTGTCCTCGCCCTCGACCCCTCCCAGATTTGCTCGAGATGCGAAGACGCGACGAATCAGCCCCGCAGGCACGCGGGCTTCCGGGGCCCGCTCTGGCGACAGTTTTGTAGTGTGTCATAGAAAAATTTCCCCACATATTAACCAATCTAGTTACTGATGCGAATGATGACAAGGAAGTGACATGACTGATGACATGGCATGGTTGGGAGGGGTGGTTTTCTTTTTCATTAATATTTTTGAGGTAATTCAATAATTTTAATAATATCTTAACATGAAACATTTCTCCAATGTTAAGGGCTGAGCTGGGGGTGTGGCTAGTTATCACCGAAGGCGACAAATTCACCATATGTTGCCTTAATATTGGAGCAGCGCATGCACCTATGATCGGGCGTGTCTATATGTCACGAGAGGCGACAAAAAAATAAATCATCACCTTAAGCGTTGGAACGGGTGCGCATGAGGGATAGTTACCAATAGGGGAGTGGTATGGTTAACTAGCACAGCAAATAGAATACAAATTCGGTGCATGCATGTAAAACATGACAAAATCGAAGACATCACTCACATGCAAATCAGTTTACAAACAAAAAATCTATAAATCTAAAACGGTATATCCAAATTAAACTCTGATTGCACTACTGGATTGCCTACGATAAAATCTTTAAAATAAGATCCCACTTGAGTATATTTTAAAAAATATATTTTTAATAAATAATAATTAATTACAGCTACTGCGAACAAATGATTAAATGTGGTGAACAAATAATTATTTTATGCGAACAAATAATTAAACATGATGAACAAAATAATAGCACACTATAAACTAAAATAATTAGAATCATGAACAATTTATTGTACAGAATCATAATAAAAAATGGATATCACGGAACAAATAAGTACGCATTGCAGAACAAAGATATATAAATTTAGAATAAATTATATGAGTTTACAAAATAAGATGTGTTTATTTCGAACAAATTATATGAACCTATAGAACAAATTAACTATACACGTCGAAAAATTGTACGAACTTACCGAATAAAAATGTATAAACAAATTATACAAACTCACACAACAAAAATTTATAAATCTAGAACAATTTATATAAACTTCAATAACAAAAGAGTTATGCACATGGAACAAATTGCATGAATTCATAGAATAATAGAATACACCTAAACAAAACAATTTAGTATCCGAAGGAAAATTAAAGTATAAAATAATATGAAATAGATATATTGTAATCACTAATAATAAATTAAAAATAAAACTAAAAATCAAAGAAAATAATATAATAATCGATAATAATAAATAAAACAAAAGAATAATGCAAAATAGGAATTGAACTAATAAAAAGGAAAACGAAATAGAAGATAAAAAATGAAATAAAAAGGAATGAGAAAAAAAGGGTGTAACCGTAAAATGGTAAAGAAAAGAAAAGAAGAAGAGAAAGGAAAAGAGAACATGGAAAAAGGAGAAGGCATAAAAATAAATAAATAAGAGAGAAGAAAGAAAAAATAAAAATAAAGAATAGATAAAGAAAAATAAAACAAAGAGACAAGAAAACAAAAACAAAAATAAAGAAAAACGAAAATGAAAAAGGAGAAAAGAGAAAAAGAAAACGGTTCGTAGTTCAACTCAATTACAAAGCATTGATTAGTGCAGTTGTAGGTCATGATTGCTCTACCAAGCTTGTCGTGAGTTCGAACCCCACCTCCCGCACTATTTTTGTCGAATTTAGATATACATTGGGCCGGTCGAGGAATCAGTCGGGCCGGGGAAAAAAGGACCGGCCGAACTTCTGGGCCGAATCAGTCGGGTCGGCCCGCGGCGACATATAGCCGCCCGCCTGAGCTGGGCAGCATCGACATGCAACATGCTTGACTATCCACCCACAAATAAAAAAAAAACGTCATACGGGTTGACCGGTTGAGATAAACCATCTCACTGCTCCAAATCAATGAGCCAATCTCTTCTCCGTGGATTGGGCTGGGTCAGGTTTGGGTCACATTCTGCTGCATCGATTCGTGGGCTGTGTGACGGGGTCCTCGGCCCAACAGTGAAAAGAATGGTGCTTTGCCCCATTTTTTCTCATGGATTTTATTTCCATTCATTCAGTTAACTCATGCGGTGCTCTCTAGCTCAAAAAATTATAGCACAATCCGTACGGTTCCTCTTGATTGAAATATAAAAGATAATGTTCAGCCGATTATAATTCATCTGAAATTCCCTAGAGAGTAGAGAAGGTTTTCCACCAAGGAATACTACTGAGAATGTTTCGGAACCTGGCTTGTAGAATTCATTCTTATTTGGTCCACTTTTGCATCAAAGCAATGCTTGTTTGTCCTAAAGATTTGCACTTGCACACTAAAGTGTTCTGCTTGGAAGGTGTAAAAGGACGGAAATAACAATGCAAGCTGAGGTTGTACCGAGAACTTATTGCATATGAGGCCATACCACAGAAATTAGGACCTCGGTGTAATAGTAGTTTAGTTGTAGAATAATCATACTATATGGACCCGTTGACGTTTACACTAAAAAAAATAACCCTCTTTCATATTTGGTTGGTATCTATACGTATATAAAAGTGGTGTGTTGGATTTAAGTAGCCCGGTAGTTCACCAGGAGTTACCCAAGTGGTTGATTTGTAGGTGGAGGGGATTGCAAAACAAGAACTCAAAGGTGATTGCGAGAACACGAGGGACACGAGGGTTTTAGACAGGTTCGGGCCTCCGGAGAGTAATGCCCTACGTCTTGTATAATGGTGGTTTGTATTGCTCGGGAGTTGATGTGCGTTGGGTTGCCCTCGGGAGGCTTCCTTAACCACCTTATATAGGCTGACGACTTAGGGTTACAAGTTGGTTTGAACCTAATCTACACGGTTGTTACATGGAAGGTGATCTGAGTCGGACTATAATACGTATCCCGCAATATCCGAGGTGGTTTGAATTGCCCGACCTCCTTAACGTGTACTCCAAGTATCTTCATGTCCTTGGCCCGTAGGCCCTGGTCGAGCGCGCCCATGCATCAGATCCGGCCAGTATTCTGGTCCATGGGGATCCATGGGGTACCCATATCGTAGGCGAATAGGAACTTGAGGTCACCACAGCGAAGCTTGGAATGTAGTCGGCTGAAGCTACGATGGCGTCATGGCGATGGAGAGGCTGCACAGTGCTCAAAAAAGAAGAAAATTCGAGCAAACGCAGAGTCATACACGCAAAGCAAAGTTGAGTGCCGAGTTGATGAATATGGAGCATTTAGCAAGTCCAAGCGAAGGACATGGAAGGCGTCGCAAGACGCACTCCATAGGAGTAACCCCCAAGCATTGAAGCGATTAGGATAATCGGTCTAATGGTCAAAAAAGAATGATGGATCCCAGAAGTAGATCCTAGTGCCTGAACACAAGGATAGACAAAGTCACGGAGGCACGCTGACTTGAAATAGGCGCTTAGCCCCCGAGGACGAGGACTGACAGAGTCGCGGAGGCACACCGACCTGAAATAGGCGCCCAGCCCCCGAGGACAAGGACTAACGGAGCCATGGAGGCACGCCGACCTGAAATAGGCGTCCAGCCCCCGAGGACGAGGACTGGTGGAGCCATGGAGGCATGCCCACTAGAAATAGGCGCCCAGCCATACACGTAGAGCGAAGTCGAGTCCTGAGTTGATGGATGTGGAGCATCTAGTAGGTCCAAGCGAAGGACATGGAGGGCGTCGCAAGACACAATCCATAGGAGTAGCTCCCAAGCATTGAAGCGATTAGTATAATTGGTCCAATGGTCAAAAAAGAAAGATGGATCCCATAAGCAGATCCTAGTGCTTGAACACAAGGATAGATAAAGCCATGAAGGCATGCTAACCTGAAATAGGCACCTAGCCCCTGAGGACGAGGACTAACGGAGCCGCGGAGGCACACTAACCTAAAAAAGGAGCCCAGCCCCGAAGGATGAGGACCGGCGGAGCCACGGAGGCACGCCCACCAGAAATAGGCGTCCAGCCCTCGAGGACGAGGACTGGCAGAGTCACGAAGCCACGCCGTTGAAAACATAATGGAAAACCTGCGGACTTCGTCCGGTGCTTGTGCCGCAATAATAGAAAATCCTCAAATTCCGTCGCTAGGGTTACACCATCATATCCTTCAAAATCCCAGGGACGCAAATCCATTTTCATTTCCATCCGCCACACTCGTGTCACCACTGCCACAATCCACAGAGTGCATCGCCACCACACCCGCGAACCCTAGGTCATGCCGACCCGAGCCGCCACGCCGCCGTGTGCGCATCAAGATCCTTGTGGGCATTAGATCTAAATTGCAAGGACTAGAAACTGAAGAAATGGCGCAAGTGCAGATTCCAGATCAATCCTTGGTCTGGATGAAATCAGTGATGATGGAGGAGCGCATCCACGAGTGATTGGGGGGTTGTGGTTTTTTCTACGGCCGAAAGTGTAGGAATACTTCAACCTCTAGTTGAAGGAATCAAACAAAGACTGGCATAAGGAGTGGTTCATAGTTGCTAACCAGCAGCCTGAGCTCCCGCCGCGTACTGGATACGGGCCAGTGACCATGCTCAAGTGGTCAAACCAGCTGACCTCGGAGGAGCAGGTTCAAGGGAAGCAGCTGGTGGAGAAGATTGCCAACTTGAAGGTGCGTAGTTTGACAGTCAAAACAGTCAGCATCAATTTCTGTTGGAGACTGACGTAGCCAATCAAGAACAGAGTTCATCCAGCCTATGAGTACACAGGGCTGCAAGACCCGACCTGGGAGGTCCAGCGAAAGGTGCCCAAGGAGGAAATCGTGAACCGGGTGTCCGAGTCTTTTGGTGGCATTATCAGAAACAAGAGCTGCCCCAAGGCTTATTCTTTGAAGAGGCTGCCAACCAACCCGGTATGATCTTCAACGGCATTGATTTGGCGTACTTTTTTTTTGTGCCATTATGTTGTTTCTAACTATGCTTGTGGATTGATCAGGATGACGAATTTGAATTCTTTTGCCCGGCACCGCTTCCTAG
Source organism: Setaria italica (assembly GCF_000263155.2). NCBI lineage: Eukaryota > Viridiplantae > Streptophyta > Magnoliopsida > Poales > Poaceae > Setaria > Setaria italica. The sequence goes on along the minus strand of NC_028456.1, from coordinate 4,275,481 downwards.
AGTGGCTGAGCAACAGCGACCCAAGGTCTGCCCGACTGACGAGCCCAATGAGCCGCCTACCGGCCTTAGGTGGGAGTCTAACTCCTCCATTGGGTCGGACAAGAGCGTGCCAGGAGAAGTCAGGCAGGCCGCAGACGCTGCACCGGTTGGTCGTCGGATACGGCAGGCCGTGCAGAAGTAGCCCGCCTCCAAATCGCAGAAGCTGAGCTTCAAGAGGAAGAAGATGTCCTGCAAGAATGGGAAGGAGAAAGAGAAGGTTGCCCTGAGTGCAACCTCCATGGCTAGGTCGACCAGCGAGGAGGACGAGGAGTCTGACATGCTGAGTCCGCTCGTGAAGAAGAAAAAGTCTGAGCTCCTTCAGATGACCGCGGCTGACGCGGGGCGCGTCAAGGAGGCGTTGAAGGCAAAGATCTGTAGTTGGTCCAGCGAGGATGTGTCGGCACTACCACCGTCGTTGCACCCCAAGTTCCAAGTGAAGAAGAAAAGCGCCATGTAAGTGCGATCTAGTTATGCTGTCTGTCTTGTGGTTATTGTTGCCACCTGTCTTGCTTAGATTATTGCTTGCATCGACAATGCAGGACTGTTGTGCTGGACGATGAGTTTGGTGCACAGCTGACCGGTTGCTCAACTCAGACCGAGGTGGCAAGCGGCTGCACCGTTGATCAATCGCCGCCTCTGAAGGTTGGGGTGGGTGAAGGTGGTCGCGTCGGGGAAGCTGTACTAAACCCGGTGCTGCACCAGGGCGTAGCCACCTTCAGTGTTGCAGACGCTGCTGTGGTCAACTTCGAGGTCGGGCAGGTATCTGGTGAGGGGGCTACCTAGAAGAGTTTCCCAAGGATGATCCACCACCAGAGAGGTCTGCTGGGGATGGAGGAGATGGTGCTAATGCCGAGGACTTCTCTGGGCCACACCTTGCTATGGACGTGGCACAAGACAAGAAGGATTGTGCCAGGTTGTGGTAGTCATCTTCAAAGATTTTTGAGTTGCTATTTGTGTAACATCCCTAGTTTAAGGGTGCATGTTGAAAGTCTAATTAGAATGGTTAAGGATACAATTTGCACTTAGGACTTAAACCTTGCTATAGTTGAAAATGCATTGCACTTAAACACATGAAATATTACAAATAGGGGCTAATTTGAAGCAAACTAAGTGAAACAAAGGGGTAAGTTTGAAAAACACTCAAAATAGGTTTGAATTGTAGTAAACATGCCAAAAATCCCAAAGAGTAAAGTTGAAATTGAAACTCAAACACTGAAATTGCCAAAATACCCTAAAAACGCACTTTTTGGGGGCAGTTTTTAATTCGAAATTTTGTATAAGAACTCAAACTTTTGCCAATATAAAAGTTGTAGAACTTTTCAAAAAAAACAACTTTGCTTATTTGAGTTGTTCCTGATTTTAAGGGGAAGAGGTTCAAAATTTGGGTTCAAATTCAGTACAATTTCAAAACTTAGTTTGAAAATCTCTAAGTCCTTTGAACCCGTGTTCCTCCAAACTTTGATGCCCTGTATCTCCAAATCTAAAACAGTTTTGAACTTGAAACCTTTCTAAGAGTTGTATTTTGAAATTTGGATAGCAACTTTTAGTTTTGAACTTTTTCAACTTTTGTTTTAAAGTTTTTGCGCAAAATCTCCCCAAATCTTGCTGCCCCGCACGCCACGCACCTGCCCACATGCCCACGATCATGGTGATCGCGAACAGCGCATCATGGCGCGCCATGCGGTGCCACCCCGCCGACGCAGACCCGTCACCTATCGCCACCAGCGATGCGACCCGACAGCCCGGCCCTTCACCCAACCAGCCCGCGTACACATCCCTGCCCCTCCTTGCGATGCATCTTTGCCGGCCAACGGCCGCCCGACACCCACGAGTGTTTTGCCCGCCCGCCATGCACGCCACCGCCACATCATAGAGACTCACTGGCACTTGCCGCTCCACCTCTCGCCGACTTGACGCGATAGGATAGCCCTCCTCCCCGACCAACCCCAGCGTGCGACAAAGCGCATCCTTGCGCTCTGCTATCTTCCATGGCCAATGGCCGGAGATCACCCGCATCGCCTCCTCCCAACCGCTACGCACGCTCGCCACTCCGCCAGTGGCACGCCTCCCTCATCTTCGCGCCCAACCGCTGCTCAAGCTACCCTTGGGCCATTGGCTTGCCCATGGCTCCCGCTCACCCTTGCCTGCCTATAAAAGGCTGCCCAGAACCTCGCCGGCACTTCGTCCGAGCCTCTCCCCTCCGCCGTGCAAAGCAGAGCGATGCCACCTACCTCACCGTGGAGCTCTACCCTCCAGTGCTCCCCACCGCCTCTAGAGCCCCCTAGAGCCCTTCCCGAGCATCACTGCAGCTTCCAGTGCCGCCGCCGAGCCTTCTCTGCCATCAACCTCGCCCGCGTAGAGCTTCCCCTCCTCTCCCCTGCCGTTTTCTTCCCCACCGTGGACCTCCGCCACCAGACCTTCTCCACACTCGAGTCCTTAAGCGCAGAGACCCCGGTGAGTGACACTTCACGCCCGTGCCCTTCCTTCCCCCCTAGTGCCACCATTTGCCGGAATCTTGGCCGGAGACGCCGCCGGCCGAGTGAGGGTTGATTTGAAAGACCTCAAATCTTCTAAGGGCCTTAGTGTGAAATGTAGGGACCGATCCATGAATGTTGAAAGCTTCTAGGGACCCCGTGTAAAACCTGTTTTCCCTTTTCTTTTTAAAATGGTTTAAATAGGCTAAAACTTTGAAAAGGTGTAGAAAAATATAGAAAAATGGTAAAAATGTGAAACCAGCTTTGTTAGACTCTAGATGATGAGTTGTTTTATAGAAAAATTGTTTTGGACCTGTTACTGTTGTGTTTTTCCCTTAGGTTTTTATTTTGGGTTTAAGCACATAAATGCCCCATAAATCACAAAAAATGATAAAAAGCCAAATCCACTTCTGTTAGTTTGGTTATGTTGATCTTGTGCTGAATATGAATTTTGTGATACTAGTTTAGGTGCTAAACACACTGGTTTAAGGCAAACCTTGTAATGTTAGGTGTGATCTTGTTATTTGCTCTATAAAAAGAAGGAAATAGACAAAAATGCAACATCACTTTTGTTAGGTTCTTGATGCCCCTGTTTAACTAGGAAAAATGCTAGCTTCTGGTTGCTACATGTTTTACTTTGCTCAAATAAATGCATGTAGTTAAATACACTTAAATATGATATTTTGAGTTGTTTAAAAATTCAGAAATAGGATAACTTTCCAAATGAGTTTTGAGCAACCCTAAAGTGACCCCACCCTTTCTTTGTGAAATCGAAGTTTCTAAAACCTTATATGTGTACACAATCACCATCAATCAAACCCAGGGTTTAAAACATGAAATCACTTTATCTCACAAAGAACTCAGTTTAAATCTTAACTTGGGTCACATGTTTAACTTATACTCTACGAAGTCTTATGAATCCATCAGGCTCGTAAAAATAGTGAAACTTGAATATTGCATATGCATCTCGTGTAGAAGCGAATCTTGCAGACGGGACGTACGAACTGCTACCGACGATCAACGAAGTACCCGTCGAGCTGCATCACGTCGAGGCCGAGCAAGAGCCCAGTCAAGCATCCAACGAGCTCCTTACTAACTTAGAACAGGAAGGCACGCCCCGGAGTATAACCCAGTTTTCTAAATTCATGCAATATCTATGTTACTTATGCTTGTGCATTTACATTCATATGAGTTGATTGAAAACCTAGTTGCATGATCTTAGGTACCTATGGTTGAGTACTAGCATGGTAGGCTGAGTAGCTGCAATGCTAAATAGGACTCGGTAAAAGTCGAGTGATATCCTGTCACTCGCGAGTTATAGGAGTTGCCTGTTTACTTATGCTGGAACCGTAAGGATGACGGGTGGGGCCGGCATTTGGTTCTGAATTGGTGGATCGCCCTGTTTGTCTAGTGACAAATGTGCTAAGGTCGAAATGTGTTTAGAGCTGTGGTCAAGTGTTTGAAAGTACTAATCTCATACCTAGTATGGGATAGGGAAGCCTAGTTCCTAATTGAACCGGGACGTGGACATACTCCCCGCTCTCTCTTGAACGGAGTTTCCCCTGATGCATCATGTGGGTACAAGTGCAATCATAATACGGCGATGTTCCGGGACCGTGAGGCCTTGTATCCAAGGGAAGTGGGCCCTAGCCATGTGCCTAGGAATTGATGGGAACGACTGACATGTGTGGACTCGTCGTGGTACGCATCTATCGTGGGGTTAGGTTCACCTTGAAAGGTTAAGAAACTTGATTCGAATCATCTGTCTCTCACAGTTTAAGACTGCTTGACCCACTTCCGCACTGAGTAACAAGAAACTGAGAATGATTATCTTAAATGATGATGCTTGGAATAAAATTGTTTGCTCAACTTGCTTGCTTAGAACAAGTTGCTTACCTAGAATAAATAATCTACTAGAACCTGCTGCTAAAACTTGAAAGTAAGGACCTACTTAGATGCTTTTGGCAAAACAAACCCCTCAGCCAAGAAACCTTGCATGTCTAAAAGTCGGTGGATTAGATACCACCCGACAGGTAAGTCTTGTTGAGTATTAGTATACTCAATCTTGCTTGTGGATTTACTTTTAGGTAACTTGGATGTTAGTGTTTTTGCTAAAAGTGTGACTTGGGCGACCCAGCTCCCTCCGGGTTGGACGGTCGAGTGGGACCCGTCCTTGGTTAGCAAGGATTGTGGTAACTCATGTCATGGTTGGCTTCACCATGATGTATCTACTTCAACATCTAGTTGCCGTCCTCTTTTCGCTGCTTTGAACTCTGAATAATTCACTTTATGCACTTTTCAACAAAGGTTGTGTAATAACTGAATTTGCATTTATATATTAATATAAGTACTGGAATGTTGTAATCTCTGGACTCGCCTTCGTGTGAGATGCTTTTCGTTTCGATCCAAGACAAGTGGTTTATCGGGTATAACCCGACAGACTACCAAATTGGCTTGATTAAAGTGTCAGTTCGCATGTGAGGCGAAGTTGAGAACACTTTAGCAAGGTTAATTTGGGTGGTTCTGCCACAATTCGTAAGTGTGCCGACCAACCCGGAGAACCTATATCTGAAATCCAATTGCTTTGTAGAGGTCTCCCTTTTGGAATGTAAGCAGAATCTAGCCGAGCACGCGCATAAGAGGGTGGACATGATCCAGCAAGCCGAGCGCTATCTCCTGGAGGCAGAGCAACTCAAGGCCGACTTGAAGAAGGCCAAAGAGGACGCCGTGTGAAAAGATGTGGATTATGCCCTAAAGAAAGAGGTTCTTACTTCGCACTTGAGAGGTATGTTGTGCTGACCTGTTTACTCAGTTTTGTTCTTGTGATCTTGGTGCTGATGAATACTTGTTTTGAATGAGCAGATGCTGAGGTTAGGGAGCAAAGGCTCAAGCGGCACCTCAAAGAGTGCGAGGGTTTGAATGCGCGCCTTCAGCAAGAACATGATGTGGTGGTTCATCGTGAGTATGCCGTATTGCAGAAGCTGACTTATGAAGCTAACGTGCACAAAGATACTTAGCGCTGCTTAGAGGTTGCAATGCGTAGTCTTCAACATGACCAACTGGTAATTGTAGGGTTGGAGGTGGAGCTAGAGGATCTTCGTAAGGCAGTTAGCTATGTGATGGACATGGTGCAGCTAGAGACCGACCCGACCGCGTCGACGCCGCTGCTCGATCGCCTCAAGGCTGCACATGGTCGGCTAAAGGAGCTGTTGAGGGACACTACAGCGGAGTGCGTCAAGAACATCTTGGCGGTGTTGGCGACACACTTCCCACAGATCCCCTTGGAGCGTGCTGGAACAGGAGTCGTGGCTGACTTCAATGTGGATGCGCTTCGAGAACTGGACAACCAGTATTATGATGTAGTGGAGAACATTGTCAATGAATTGGACCTATAAAATGAAACATTGTGGTGTATTAAACTATAAGACAGGACATGTGATGTAATTGACTTAATCAGATGCAAGGAGAAAGGAGCTTCATCCCTCCCTTGGTGTATACGATAGGACAACGTGTGGCTGAGGCCTGTAGTCACTAAGAGCCTAGGCTTGCTTGACCAGCGTCCTGCTATGAGCAGATCTCGAGCTTGTAGGAGGGGTGAATGCAAGATTGTGTAGGTTTCACGAGCTAGAACGCCGACCACACGAGTTAGTCGTATTGCCTGAAGAGGGGAAGAGAACGATGCGAGGCCCGGAGGTCGACGCCTGGGTGAAGCCCCCGAGCTTGAGAGCGAGTGGTCTATCAAACAGGTCGGACAGCCCCCGAGCATCAGGATCAGCTCGGGCAAAGGAACAGTAAGGCAGTAGTTACGCAAAGAACCTCAAAGGTTTTATTTATTCAATAAAAAGGGGAAAATAGAGTACATAGCTTTTAGATCTAAGGGTAAAAGCACCGTAGATGCTCGATATTCTACGGTTTGGGGACGCTTGAGCCGTCCACCTATTGGAGTCAATAGGTGCTTGGCTGGATGACTTCTTTGATGATGAAGGGGCCCTCCCAGGGGGTGGCCAGCTTGTGCATGTCCTTGGTGGACTGGATCCGACGAAGTACCAAATCACCAATGTTGAAGGAGCATTCTCTGACATTCCGATCGTGGTAACACCATAACTGCTACTCGTGGCATGCATGCTGGATGAGAGCCGCCACTCGATGCTCCTTGAGGCTGTCGATGTCAACCCGCCAACTTGTTTCTGCCTCGCCTTCCTTGTAGTACTAGATGCGTGGGGCGCCAAAGGCCATGTTGGATGGCAAGACGGCCTTTGAGCCGTAGACCATGAAGAAAGGAGTGTAGCCAGTAGCACGGCTCTTTTGGGTCCATAGGCCCCATATGACATGGGGTAGCTCGAGAAGCCACTTGTTGGCGTACTTGGACGCGTCGTCGAAGATGCGAGACTTGAGGGACTGGAGGACCATCCCGTTCGCACGTTCGACTTGACCGTTGTAGCACGGGTGCACTACTGAGGAGTAGTACACATTGATGAGGTTGTCCTGGCAAAAGTCCCAGAGCTCGGAGCCTGTGAACTGCTTGCCAAGGTCGGTGATGATCCTATTTGGCACTCCAAAGCAGTGTGTGATTTTCTCCATGAACTAAGTGGCTTTAGACTCAATGCTAGTGACAGCCTTGACTTCGATCCACTTGGTGAATTTGTCAACTGCCACGAAGATGTGGGTGTAGCCACCTGAAGCGGTCTTGAAGGGTTCGACCATGTCCAGCCCCCAGCATGCGAAGGGCTAGGATGGTGGGATGGTGCGCAGGGCTTGGGCTAGTAGATGTTGCTGCTTGAAGAAGAACTAACACCCTTTGCACCTTTGGATGAGCTTCTTTGCATCGGCTACCGCTGTTGGCCAGTAGAAACCATAGCAAAAAGCCTCGCCGACCAAAGTTCTCGAGGCGGCATGGTTCCCGCATGTGCCAGAGTGGATCTTGTGGAGGTTGATGCCCTCGCTGCGCAAAATGCACTTCACCAGGTTGCCTGTGGATGCAGTATTTCTGTAGAGCTCCTTGTCGATGATGACGTAGTTTGCACTACACTGAGCTAATTTTTCATATTCTATCTTGTCCTCTGGTGCCATCTAGTCAGTGATCAAGGCTATGAATGGGACGTGCCAGTCTTTGTCTGCCTCAATCATCATAACGTCAGCGAGAGCTGGGTTAGCTGGACCTAGGGCACCAGCATCTTCCTGGTCCGGGTCCAGAATCTTGATGGAAGGTTTCCGGAGATTTTGTACGAAGACGCCGACCGGACGTCAGCGGCGATATTGTGTTCCTTGATGACATGGTGGAACTCGAGACCATCAAAGTGGGCTTCAAGTTTGTGGATTTCCATACAGTAAGCATCAATGGTCTTCTTAGTGCAATCCCAGTTCTTGTTGACTTGGTCGATGATGACTTTTGAGTCTTCGTACGCCAGGATACGCTTGATCTTGAGGGAAACAGCAATGCGGAGGCCTTGGATTAAAGCTTCGTACTCGGCACCATTGTTGGTGGGCTTGTAGTGGATCTGGAGCACGCACTTGTGCTACTCACCTTTGGAGGATATGAAGAGGTTCCCCGTGTTGGCTCCTTCAAAGTTGAGGGTGCCGTCAAAGTACATAGTCCAGTGTTCTAGCCTCTCCACGGAGGACGGCTTCTGGATTTCCATCCACTAGGCCATGAAGTCAGCCAAGATCTGCGACTTGATCTGATGACGTGGGCAGAAATCAAGGTCGAACTTGCTGAGCTCTACGGACCACTTGACGACTCGGCCATTGACGTCCCTGTTGTGGAGGATTTCACCGATGGGGTATGAAGATACCACCTAGATCTTGTGCGCCTAGAAGTAGTGGCACAGCTTTCTTGACGAGATCAGAACTACGTAGAGCAATTTATGAACCAGTGTGTAAAAGATCTTGGAGTCGTTGAGGACCTCACTAACGTAGTACACCGGTCGTTGCACCATGTGTGCATGGCCGGGCTCTTCACGTTCCACAACTCACAACTAGCACGACGTTGACAACGTGCATCATTGTAGAGATGTAGAGATGTAGCATTTCTTGGTCAGTTGAAGCCGTCATGACAGGGTGAGTGGTGAGGGAAGCTTTGAGCTCTTTGAGTGCCTTGCTGGCCTCGCCGTCCCACTCGAACTTGTCAGTCTTTTTGAGCAGCTTGAAGAAGAGCAGACCCTTTTCATCGAGTTTGCTGATGAAGCAGCTAAGGGCTGCCATCATGCCAGTAAGCTTCATGACATCTATCTTATTGGCTGGTTTCACCATATTTCTGATAGCATCGACCCTGATAGGATTGGCTTCAATGCCGCGCTGGATGACCATGAAGCCTAGGAGCTTTCCAGACGGGACACCAAAGACACACTTGCTCGGGTTTGAGTTTCCAGCGATAGCCTCGGAGGCTGTTGAAGGTTTTCGTGAGGTCGGCTATGAATCTCTCCTCATCATTGGTCTTGACAACATCATCGACGTAGGCCTCGACATTCTTGTGTAGCTGCGTCGTAAGGCAACCCTAGATTTCCTTCTGGTAGGTGGCGCCGGCGTTTTTTAACCCGAAGATCATGGTGTTGTAGAAGTAGATCCCAAAGGGCGTTATGAATGCCATCTTATCTTGATCAGCAGGGTTGAGGGAGATTTCGTGATAGCCTGAGTGGCATTCCAGGAAACACAGTAGGGTGCTCCCAGCCGTAGAGTCTACGACCTGGTCGATGCACGGGAGATCGATGTAATCGATGCACATTCTCCATTCACCGGTTTTCTTTTTTACAAGAACTGGATTTGCTAACTAGTCAGGTGTTTTCATTCATGGATGAATCCAATAGCTAGGAGTTTATTGAGTTCTACCACCTTCTTGCGATCTTGGGCAAAGTGGCGAAGCATTTGCTTCACCGGTCTTGCTGCCTTGCTCAAGTCCAAGAAGTGCTCAGCCAGCTCCCGCGGGACACCGGGCATATGGGATCGCTTCCACGTGAATATGTTCGAGTTTTCCTGGAGGAAATTGGTGAGCACGAGTTCCTATTTGGCGGAGAGGTCGGACTCTATGAGGGCCGTCTTGGTCAGGTCTTCCAGGCCGAGGCAAATCTTCTTGACCTTAGGCTCAGGCTGCAGCACTGTGGGCACATCTCTAGGATCGTGAGCTAGTCCTTGTCCACCTTCTAGGCCTCGGCGAGCATGGCGGTGGCTTTGGCCAAGTACTCCAGGGCTTCCGCGAGCTGAACTGCCTCGGTATCGCACTTGTGCGACGTCTCGACATCGCCATAGATGGAGAGGACACCATTTGGAGCCGGCATCTTGAGGACGAGGTAGATATGATGCGGGATCGCCATAAACCTCGCCAGCATGTGCCTGCCAAAGATGACATGGTAGGAAGTCTTGAAGTTGGCCACCTCGAAGGTGAGGTGCTCCGTACGGTAGTTGCTGGGCGTGCCGAAGGTGACAGGCAAAACAACTCGGCCAATAGGATAGAATCCTTTGCCGGGGATGATGCCGTAGAAGGGTTCTTCATAGGGCTAGAGTCTCGAAGTTGAAGTCCATGCGCTTCAGGGTTTCTATGAAGATGAGCCCGCTGCCGCTGTCAATCAGCACCTTGGGAAGGAGAGCTCGGTCTATCGTCAAGTATAACACCAACGGGTAGGACCCGGGATCTGGAATGTGGACCCAATGATCTTCCCTAGAGAAGGTTATGGGCTGCTTTGACCAGCGCAGATGCTGGACTGGTCGTATGGAGACGAAGTGCACCTCTCGCTGGTGCAGCTTCTGCTTGCGGTTGCTGCAGAACGCCTTGGGGCTTTTCCCGTGATGATGTTGACCTCTCGGTTTGGCCACTGGAACTCCCCGTTCTGATAGCGCCGTGCCGGTGGGTGTCTAGGTGTGCCTGATCGAGGCGCTCCTCTCGGTGCTGGTCGTCGTGGTCGTCACGCCGGCGGTTGTCGCGGTCATCACGACGGCGATCATCGCGAGCATCACGGCGGTGGTCACGGTTGTCGCGATCGTCATGGTCATTGCGGCAGCGGTAGTCATGATGGTTGTTGTCCTTGCGATAGTCATTGCGGCGGGGTCACTTGTACTCCACTGGGGGGGTCGAGCTCTTTCTCGAGGACTGTGCAGTCCCGAAGATTATGACATGCGTCCTTATGAAAGGGGCACGGAGCGTTGAGGGTGTCATCGAACTCTTCCCGGAGGAAGGTGGTCAGCCTGGTGGGGTCGCCTTCAGCAGTGAGGACATCAGGGGCCCTTTTTCGAAGTCTTGAGGATTCCGGTCGTGCTTGGTGTTCCTCATGGGTCGGCTATCCCGATGCGAATATACACTCGACTGAAACTATGTGTTAGCAAATTCATTGCCATTGTAAATTTGGATTGTGGATGCAGCAATTTGCGAAGTTATTGCACTAAATTGATTATTTTACAAGTTGTTTGATGTACGTTATTGCACTAATTTAGCATTTTACAAGTTGTTGGATGAATTCGCATCCAAGTGCCAATCGTCAATGATGTCTGCAATTTACTCTTGAAACTATTTTTGAACTATGATTGTTCGCAAGCCAAACAATCCAGCTCAAGCTTTCAAACGCACTGAGCCGAGCTCCCTTTGCAGCAAATTAGCGTTAACGTAGTGAGCTCAGCAACCTTTTCAGCTTAGTAGTAGCAGCTGAGCTGAGCTAGCTCATTATCGAAGTGAGCTTTAATTAGCCGAACGTTAGCTACCCTAGCCTCTAAATAGACCCTTAACCTTTGGTCATTTTCCCCGGACAGGTAATAGGTGGCAGTTAGGGCTGCCGGCTCTTTGAAGCCACAGGTTCTCAGCATCCAAACAGTAGGCAGTACCATCATACCTATGCCCAGAGCAATGTATTTGGTCAAGGGTCAGTAAAGAGCATTCTTGTAAAGTATCAAAAAAAAAAGAGCATTCATGTACAGTAGCAACAATTTAACATTGCACACTGGATGTGGCAAGTTGCATGCATGGGCAGCAGGCATGCAGGAAAGGCAAGGCTCAACCACAGATCTGAATGACTTTCAGCCAGTGTCATCAGATGCATCCCCCCTTGCAGGAGCTCCAAATCCAATTGAAATAGAAAATTTCAAGAGCTATAGCAGCACGAGGGATAAGGTTTGCCAAAAGTGTGCATTATAAAAATACATAGGCAGATCTCTGAGTACCATGATAGTAACTATATGTGCATGCAGGAGGGATTTCAGAAATTGGTTGTAGTATTAAAGCAAGCTTAAAAGGGATCAAGGGGTTTCCCAACTTGGTCCTTGCTTCCTTGCATATAACTATCATCTGATTTGTGAAGAGGACATGATACAACAACACTAGCATATTCCTATTTCGAGAAGATAGTGTGATCTTCCCCTTTTTTAGACCAGGACATAAAGTCTGGCATCCCAGGACGTGCCAATTGCAAGGAGATGACCAATCCAATTGTCACTTTGTGTAAGGTTAGAGCGTCCAACTGCAAAGACTGAACGGGCATCTTTTGCACATTTTTCAATAAGGGGGGGAACATAGGGATGCACCATTGTGTCCAGATGAATGGAACGCTTTGGACTGAAGACTAGGTCTGACGGCAGTACTTGTCGTACGTGTTGCGTTAGCATAAAATAATTTAAGCTTGAGTACAAGAACAACCGGTGAACACGTCAATACTGATGGATTATGTGAGAAGTTTCGTGAAACTTGCCGGCCATCAATTTAGACATTTGACTATGCTGTCCAGATGAATTTATCATCAGTTAACTGATGAAGAGCTCTTGAGATGACCTCAGAAGCTTAATTACCAACATAACAGATGTTTAGTGGACTCGAATCATTTCACTGTTATAGTCAGGTGCAAACAGAGGAAAGCCACTGTTGGGAAAATGGCGTGCACATGAGTTTGCTGGTCTTCTCAGCTGCCCAGGTATGAAATGAAATGCAGATGCAGTGCATCTGAAGCACCGGCCACCAGATCAAGACTGCAAGTACTAGTATTTAATTTTCAAGATAGGAGGTCAGCATCAACCATATCAGGCTGTGCCTTCTTGTCGGCAATCTCGATACTGCCTGCTTTTCAAGGTCTAACCAATACAAGAAGTTCCTACTTCCTTTAGACATTTATGTGGCATTCAGTGAATCCATCCATCATTTGTATGTCCCTATCACATACATCAACTGCCCCCATGGATTCCGTCCAGACCAATTATCTAGTGATTGGTGTTTGTGCACGGATCTAAACCTCCCCAAGCTTAAATTGATATGGATAGCTTAGCGTGAAAAATGCTTACTTATCTATGAGGGTTTACAAATGAATGTCTCCAAATTCTAACACTATTATCTTCCAAAAATTTTGCACATTTCTTTCCTTCGCGAAGGAACCAAGAAAAAGGCGATGTTTACGGCTTCCTATACATTTTCCTTTGTCTGAAATAATTTGAGATTGTATGGATCTAACCTGGCAGAATCTAGTAGCAGAGTAACTATTGATCAAACTACAGCAATCTATTGAGATTGAAAGAAACGAGAACCATCAGGCTCTTTCAATTGTTCTGAAGGACTCTACACAGTTCATCTCCCAGTGCAGCTAATGTAACTGGTTTCTGGATCAGGCCGTTTATTCCTGACCTCTGGCATTGATCCCGGACGTTGTCGTCAGTTCTTGCAGCGAGGGCAACAATCAACGGCAGCCAACTGTTGCTACTGAACTTCCTGATGGCGAGAGCTACTTCAAATCCATCCATGTCTAGCATGGCGAGGTCAAGAATCACCAGCTGGAAAGACGACTCAGTAGCAAAGGAGTTCATGCATTGGACGCCAGAAGCGACCGAGAGGACTCGGCAACCAAGCTTCTCTAGGAGCCTGTGAGTTACAGCACGGTTTGTGTCATCACTGTCTGCAAGAAGGACTCTGAGTCCCTTAAAATTGGGAATTGATGATCGGTACAAATCTGAGGATGCTCCAGAAACAGGAGTCACAGGTTGCAGCTGGAACTGGAGGACAAGCATGATGGTTTCTCCGATGCTTTTAGAATCTGATACTGACCAAATATTACCATTCATCATCTGCAGCAGAAATAAGGGCTCACGTCAGCATAATGATGATTGTACATCAAATCAAGTACAGATTGGTCATTTTCACAATTGGATGAAGGAAGTGTTGATTAATCAGAGACTCACTGAGGTTTGGGCTACTAGCATAACTAAATATATTTATGCAAACCAAGCACTGGAATTAATCACAGCCCATTACAAAATGCTCAAAATAGCGCATGTCATGAGAAGTACAATAAAATTATTATGAATAAAGCATCAGGTCAAGCAAAAAAACAAATATATTGCCTCAGTTTGCCCAGTTTATAGTAAAGTCGTAAGTATTCTAGACCTTTTGCATAAAAAGTCAGAGCATGCCCATCAAACACATTCTGTGGTTTGATAGAAGAAATTTATGTATAACTAACTTCTATGTGACTGTCAGGTCCAAACTGCTAGCAGTACAAAAATAAGGCAAGACTGAATAATTCAACAAATTCTAACAAATTTTGTGGTACTCAACATCAAAGAGGTGCTGATATTTTTCTAACATCTGACAATGTTTGGAAGGTCCGTGAAAAAAAATGTTCAGAAGGTCCACGAAAACGGAGTCAAGAAGGGTAACAGAACAATCACAATCTAAGAAATTGTTGTTGCTTTGACAATATTAACCTTGTAGAAAAGTGAAATCTAACCAAGCATGATCAACACAATATATAACATGCGAGGCACATTAAGCGACACAGTTGTGATGCCAACATTATTCCTATTCGATGTAAATGCTCGAGATGTTTTATTATTTCAATGTACCTGCACAATCTTCTTGCACATATTGAAGCTAAGCCCCATCTCAGAATTGTTGGGTTTGGATCCCTGACTTATGTGACTGCTTGATGAACTCAAAAGATAGTCTTTGGATTTTCTAATCCTAATCTCAAATTTCACACATACATAGCCCCCAGAGAAGTTTGCTCTTCGCAGCATCCAATCCTGATTATGCCTCTCTTCAATCTCATTATGGCTATTGACATATAGCGAGATACAGCCGGCATTACATCGGTTCATTAGAGTGCCAACCATGTGCAAGACAATATGGAAGACTCTCTTCTCATCTCCAATTATCCTTTCCGGCAAAGAATTATCCACTTGAAACTCAAACTCCACACCCTTGCAGCCAGCTAGACATCTGACCACACCGACTGCTTCTTTAATTAGGGAATGAAGGTTGAACGGCCTCCTCACCAAAGACAGGTGCTCATGATTCATTGTTGATGTCTGCATAACATCATTCATTAGTGTGGATGCAACACTGCTTGTTTTGGCAATGGCATCCATTACAAGCCTTTGCTCTGGATTCATGCTCTCCTGTTGCATCATTGAGACGAGACCGAGGATCGAGTGCATTGGCCTTCGCATTCCATCGTACATGGCACTCTGGAAGGAATTCCGAGCTTCCCCTGCCCTCATGGCTTCATGCTTTGCCCGCAGCAAGTCTCTATGCTGCTCGGAAAGCTTCTCTCTCATCAACTGGGACTCCTCTAGGAGTGCAGCATGGGACAGAGCAACTGCAACTTGGTCAGCAACTACTTCAACAATCTCCAACTCTCTTCGACCCCACCCTAATGACCCATCATTAGGTAAAACCAGAACCAAGATAGCATAACTCGTTTCCATGACCTCTGGAGTCCCTCCTTTGAAATTTGACACACTTAACATTGGCATCCTTATTGCAGCCACAGGCCCAGCTTCAAGTTTACTTCGGCTAGCAACCCCTAGTGCTGACTCTGGTCCAAGAACTATTGCATCCTTTGTTGCCTTTATTTCAAGGACATCTGGATCATGGAACCGGATCGAGCGGTTCTGTGGGTCCATTATATCCCTCTCCCTCAACTGATGTGTCAAGATCATCTCACTCCTGCTGTCATCAGGCATCCAGACAGCACAGTTCTGCAGCTCCAGAGTCTTTGAGAGTTCGACCATGGTGGTGTACAAGATGGTGTGCCTGTCGAGCGACTTGCGTATCTCCTGCGTGAGCATGCGCACATGCCAGCTCGCTTCCTCTTTCCTTTTCATCATCCCCACTTCCCGGTCCAGCTCACGTGCCTTGTTCATGAGGAAGTTCTCCCTGACCTTCACCCTCAGCAGCTGCGGTATCAGCGTCAGCAGCGTGATGGCCGTGGCGAAGGAGACGAGCGCCGTCAGGAACTTGGCGACGGTGAGCGCGAGCACGAGGTGGAACAGGTTCGGCTGCGGCTCGTAGGTGAAGACGGTGATGAGGTGCGTGAGGCCACAGAGCACGATGAAGGCCCCGAACTGCAGGACGATCCATTTGAGGGGGAAGAGGTCGGAGCAGGTGGCGAAGTAGAGCAGCTCGAGCGGGATGGAGAAGTAGGCCGCGGCGATGAGGAAGTCGCTGACCTTCTGGCACTGCAGGATGTTGTCGGTGGCCCAGAGGCCGGCGTCGTCGGCGTCGTCGCAGCCGCCGCAGTGGCTGAAGTCGGCGGACGCCGCGGGCGGCGGGAGGAGGAGCAGGGAGGAGAGGAACAGGAGGGCCCACACGGAGGGGATCCCGTGCCGCGCTGCTCCCACCATCGGGCTCTACCAACCAGGCTTCATTCAGATCCGCATTCGTGCAGGCGCGTCGAGGTGTTCATGCGCGCCGGTTGCTGATTCCATGCCGAGTCTCCTGCAGTCAGATGGGAAACGCATTTAACATCACGGATTTTCATCGTGAGGGGCGCGAATCAAGATCTGGCGAAGCAAATCGATGGCCGGAATTTTTCCTCCCCCGAAACTGATGCAGGATATCGAAACCATTCGGCAACAATTGAGCCCATGGATCTTGTAAGTTGTGGAAATCCGTGCCATGGGGGGGGGGGGGGGCTCCTCCTGCAGGA
>NC_028456.1:4198599-4258982 GCF_000263155.2 Setaria italica | reverse complement strand
CCGGAAATTTTCTTCCCCCGGAAATGGAGGCAGAAAATGAAAACCTTTGGGCACAAATTGACCCCCGGATTTTTTAAAGTGGGGAAAATCCGTCCCATGGGGGTTGGGGGGGGGGGTGGCGGCGCGGGAGGGAGAACACCTCAATCCGATAAGCATATACCCATCCCTCGGGCTCGAAATTCCCAAGAAAGAAGCGACTGAACCCAACCATCCTGTAATTCAGGAGCCGGCAACAATCCAAGAAACCAAAACCCAAACAGGTAAGAACAGAGAATCGAGAAATCCAGCTCACCTGCGCCGTCCAGCCATCACTCCTGCAGCAGCCGGCATCAAGAGGAGGAGGAGGAGGCGGTCCGCAAGGCCATGCGAAGGAACAGCGGCAGGCAGCACCCCAAGAAACGCAGCGGAACCAGCAGCACTAGCACCGGCACCGTCTCCAGCCCGGCCGGCCACGGATCGAGGCAGGATTCCTCGGCGGCGCCGGGAGCCCGGAGCCCGGCGGATCCATGCGCAGGAGCGCGTCCGAGGGAAGAAGAAGAAGATCCTTTGATTTCTTTCTCCCTCCTGCTTCCCTTTCCACTGGGAAGGGGAAGATGGGAGGAGGGGGGAGAGGTGGGCGGAGGACGGGATGGGACGAGCAGAGCAGCGGAAGCGGTGCGAGGAAGGAGGGAGGGAGTAGGGACGGGAACGGGAGGGAGTGAGGAAGGAGGCGGCACGGCAGCTGGATGGGGGGTCCGTCGGGGTCGCGCTGATTTGGTCACGGCTGCGCTGCGCGGCGCGGCTGTGCCGGTGCTGTGCTCTCCGCGTTTCCTTCGCCGCTTGGTTTGGATGCAGGCCGCACCTCTCTCGGGCCCGCCTGCCGCAAACCGCTGCGACTTCCCCGGTTTTAGGTTCAGCCAGTATTTCCGCCGCCTGCCGTGCCGCGCCTACAGCATCTATGGGCCAGTTTCTTAGGCCCTCCAGCTTCGACTTCTTTTACGGCTTCCAGATGAAATCCTACCAAATAATTTGATCAAAAATTACTACACCCGTGGAGCACTAGAGGAGCTACTAGAGGAGCTACTGTTTATATGGAGAAGCTAGAGCTTTAAAAAACTCCTCCGGCTCCGGCTCCTTTTAGGAGGAACGTGAGTCCTACCAAACTGATACTATATGTCTAGAGTTAATTTGATTCGTGCCATTAATATTTTCATATTTCAGATATTTAACTATTCACGGCTGTATCATTACAAGCTCACATAGCCTTCGCTACAATTCAAAAAACATTAAACCAAATTGCCATTTCTTCTTACTTTCTCCCCTCCCCTCCTTTCTCCCCATCCATCTTTCCTCCTTGCCAGCATTCGTCGCTTGTCGCGTGCATCTACTGCTCTTGCTAGGGCGGACCATCATCGCGCACCTATAGGCCCATCGCCAAGGATGGCCTCCTTCCCTAGAACCATGCGGCTCCACGGGCCAACGATACTGGTGAGAAACGTGACACGATGGTTGGCGAAACGTTGAGGATCATGCACACACTACTACTGCCGCCAACCTCGGAGAACGAAGTGAAGATGATGATGGTGGTAGGAAGAGGGTCGAAAACTGCTAGGTAGAAAGATAGCGGAGCTCCGATGGGAGCACGTCGATGTGGATTTGGGATGAGCTCTGCTGGGACCGCATTAGTGTGAAGGGGGATGAGTTCCACTACCAGGCATTCTTGGCCCAAATCTCCTTAATGAGCCACAATGCCGCCTACTCTGTGGTAGTCATGGCGCGTAGAGTGGAGAGGCAGATGAGAAGCTAGTAGCCATGGGTTGATTCGTGGTTGGATCCACGAACGACGGAGGTAAGAGGAGAAAGAGAGGAGTGTCGGTGTTTAAACCCGGCAACCTACCAAGGGGGTTGTCCGAGGTAGTGTTTTGGTTAGTGGGGCTTGTCGAAATTAAGAACTTGAAGATAAACGCAGACACATGATTTATACAGGTTTGGACCGCTAGATTGCGTAATACCCTACGTCCTGTGTGTTGGTTAGATTGAATTGCTTTGGAGGGGATCCCTACCTCACCTTATATTGCCGGGGGCAGTGTTATAGATCAGTTGGTTACAAGAATACTAGTCGGATACGACTAGAGGAGTTCAACTCTTATTACAACGATAAATTCCTAATCCTCGACTAGTTTCTATCTTTCCATGTAGACTACGCCATCCTGTCGTCCTGCGGCATCGGATAGGATAGGCCATACTCTCAACCTGGTAGAAAACTTGAAGCATCCCCACATAAGTAGAGACTAAATGTGATACAAATATCAGTCCCAGGAGGCTGATAACACATTTATTCAAAAGATGGTTCATAAACCATACAACTCTTAAGGGAGTGGGCGTGAAAGCCATGCCGAAATGATAAGTAAATAAACAACAGAAGCGAGCCAAGCTACTATCAAGAGACAACACTCGGGACTACACGGCAGCGGAAGCATTCTACAAAGGCCAACACCACAGGCAGCATTGGGTGCGGAAGCGACCTCCTACTCGAAATTCTCGGCGACAAAGTTCGGGTCTTCCTCTGAATCAACAAAACAAGGGTAAGTACAAAAGTACTCAACAAGTCCAACCCCATCCACGGAGGGGGATACAATCAAGAATATGCACAGGATATATCAATGATAAGGCTAAGAATTATTTGCAATAAAGCTAGATTTTCAACACATGGAAGGGTTCATTTTCAAAAGGGTTTTCACAAAGCATTTCTTCAGTATCCGAATCATTAAGTGGGGTTGATCCTACAATAAGAATCCAAGTTTTAATGCTACCGGACTCCCCATCTGCAGTAGCTCATGGCACAACTGCCGAACACTTCCAAAATTTAACACACACCATGAAAATCATCCATCTCCCAAACACTAGTCATGTGACCAAGCCGTAACTCGTCCAATACTGTGGACATGGCTACCCGGATAGGTTTTAACTCTGAAGAGGTTGTACACTTTACCCACAAGTAGGGTACCGCAACACGATCACCTTGGTGTCGGTGCAGATCCTATCAAAGCCATTACCCACCTTAGCTAAGACTAACTAACCAACATGGAAGAAACCAAGGGGTTAATGACCTACCAACGAGGTCTCAACCGAGATCTAAATTCACACAGTTCTTACTCCTTCTCCATGGTCTCCCATTGCTCACCAGCTCTCCTAATGGCTAACCGACTAGCTAGTGGGATTCATGCTAAGCCGTCGCCATATACAACGGTCGAGTGGTTGCATGATGGTTGGGTTAGGCAAGATGACACATCAACTCAGTCCTTAATTGTGACAAGATGGATATCTCCCAACCTTGCTCAACCACAAAGGTACGAGCCCAAATTATTGGTATTTCACACAAGAAACACCAATCCATCTCATCTAAGCATTTCTTTCCTTTATTTCCGAAAACCCATTTTCCCTTTTAAAAACACTCACACATTTATTCTTTAACAAAACACATTATAGTCATGATTGAATTGAGTAACAAGGTCATAAGCATTCTAGCAGTAATTATCATCCAAACAGAGCAAATCATATTTAGAGATAATTATAGGACAATCAAGGAATAATCATAACAATCAAGTGGTGGCTATCCAACTGTGTTTTAGCAGTAAAACAATATGCAATTTTATAAAATAGGCCAATATGTTGTGTTTGAAAAATTGGGATAAATATGCATCAAAGGATGAGATTGGATTTGCCGTCCTCAAAGTCGGCCGGGAGTTCTTGCTCGTGGTGCTAGTCTTCGGGCTCTGGCTCGCGGTACTAGTTGTCAAGCTCCTCCTCGGGCACTCCATGATCTACGGCACACACAATCGGGTACACAATAAATAAAAGAAAGATAGGGTTGTATCCATTGAGCTCGAACACAGAAAGCGAGTTAAAAATAGGAGGAATGAGTATTTTCATGGAATTTGAAGATGACTCGGCGGGAATATATTACAAGATGGCGTGGTCTAATTTGGGGTTTATTGGAGGGGATTTGGTGCATGAAATGATGAGGTAAATGTGGTTTTAGGGGCTAAATAGAGGATCAGGGGCTTATTTGTAAGAAGTCAGGGACTTGTTTGTAATTATTTTTTGAAGTGGAAGGGCCTCTGATGAAAATTGCAAAGAGAGAGGTGAGAGGGTATGGATACGAAAAGGAATAAGCGGATGGGTGAAAATGCAAAGTTGTCCTTTCTTCTAACTCGGGATAGAGTCACGCACGGGAAAACACAGGAGGGGCGGCATGGTTGGAGAGAGGCAGCGCCGGGGCACGGCGACAACCGGAAAGTGGGGAAAAACGGAGAGGAGGCCGAGGAGGTTCGATTCCTCTCCTTACCTCGGGCTGAGGCGGCTCGTGGAGGCGGCTCCGCAGCGGCGGGCGGGAGACTGCAAGAGCGGCACTGGAAGCACGGGAGCGAGGGAGAGTTGGCTGGGAAGCTCGGTGGTGGAGTTAAGAGTGGAGCGGAGGCCCTTTTATAAGCCGAAGGCGAGGTAAAGTGGGCTACCGATAGGCGGCGCACAGGAATGGGCGGAGTTAATGGCGGCCGAGATGCTCGGGCATAGGACGAACACTACAAGAAACCTGTTAATTTGTGACGAATCAAATTTGTCACAGATCGCTGAAAAACCATCATAAAGCAGCGTCTGTGATGATTTCAGATAACGTCATGGATTGGGCGTCACAGATTAACGTAGGTGACGTTTCCTTTGTTTTCGTCATAGATCACTACAATCTATGACGTTTTTAAACTGTCACAAACCACCCTCAGGCCCGTGCAACCCAGCCCAAGCCCAATATTTTGTGACGAAAATAAACGTCACAGATGGTTGCCACGTGGTGGCCAACGTGGGTGGTGATGTGGATAATGATGACGTGGATGATGACGTGGCTGGTGACGTGGACGATGACGTAGGCCCATTTGCGACCCATTTGTTAATGGGCCCGTTTTTAACTGGGCCACTAACATGGGCTATTTTACAGCCCACTGTATCAGATCAAAACCAACTAAACAGGCCTAATAAAAATTGAGCCCACCAAATTCAATCTAATTTCTCAGCCCGTATATCACAATGATCATTACTGCCCAGAATACATACCAAATCATATCAACCCATCAACCAAAATAAATGTATCTCAGATTTACATTCAAATCAGATACAACAGCAAACAGAATCTCAGGTATATTCTTAGTCTACACAGAATCTCAGGAAAACAGATTAAGGCTCTATTCGTTTCAGCAGGGACCTTGAACTGACGGGGGTTGGCAACCATGATCATGAGGCGCTCAAGCTCATCTAGGGATAGCTCACCAACCCTGCACAAAAATATAATCGTCAGAGCTGAACTGAATTAAGAGTAACAACCTACTGACACAATCAGCTAACATCACACATGGATAAATTGATCGTACATGAAAACCTGAGCAAACTAGTAATGTTGCAAAATACCAAGACTTCTGCAATGGTTAATGTCTTAGACAAATGGTATTCTTCAAGAAAATCATTTTCCAATCACCCCCTAGCACCCCAAGTATTAAAAATTGAGTTCACAGCTTCTAAATTTGGTGCTTCAACAACAATATATTAGCACCTAAGAATATGTTAATTTTGGATAGAATTATCACCGCAACACATCATGAACAATTGCATACTGCAAACAGATGTAATCTCTCCAGCCACTATGAAGCAACACATAATTACCCCACTGCTGTGCATAAGTAGAATCTCAAAATGCAAATTCACGAAGCTAATACAAGGCATTATTGCAAATTTAGAAGATGTGTCAGTTTTTAAACTGTGTTTATTCGACATTTTCAAGCGTATAGCCATATGCACAACTCAATTATGCTTCTTCATATCAATAAAATCTAATCCTACATATTTGATATTTGCTTCTAGTGTTCAGGTACTTAGTTGTTGAAGATGGCATAATCTGAAGAATGTTTCTTAGATTCTGCTCACCTTGGGGTGTATTGGCACCATTTCACGACCCTAGCCATCATAAGCTGTGACCACTGCTATCATTGCCTGTGCAGAAATCCCATACCTACTGCATATGAATATGCCACATAAACATGTCAAACAAATTCACCAATAGCAGCCACACGGAGACGGAGTAGATAAACAGGTCAAACAAATCACCAATAACAGCTGTCCAGAATGAATAAGAACCAATAAAGGTTTGCAGTGAACAATAATAATGTGCCATAGTGTCATAATTCAAATTTGGAATGGACTAGAAAAACTATCCAACTTACAAAATATTATAGACTAAAGTGAACTAGCCTACAAACAAGAAAAAAAAGTAGATAAAGCCAAGTAGTATTAGCTTCAAAGTGCATTAGCCATTGAGTGTTGCTTAACAGACATAATGACATCCTGCTCATGATTACTATCACATACTTGGGTCTTAAAGATCATATATAAAACTTAATATAGTCCAAAATGAGCTCTATAATATGGTAAAAATGGTTTTCTGAACTTTAGAACTGCTAACAGGACAAACTTAGTGGCCAACCCAGTATAAGTCCTCAAGTAATCAAATGATCCTAGATCCAGCAGAAACTGAAATGGAAAACTTAGGTCTTTTGGATATCCATTCCCAAGCCAACATAAACCCATGACATTGATAGCTAAAGCAATCAGGCAGTAACCTTGCAACAATAATAAGTACCTATTGCAGGATATTCATTCCTAGACAACAATAACATAAGAATATAGGCAACATCACATACATATTGCTGAAGGCATGCAAACTAATAATGTCAGGCAGGCAGCATCCCCATGGCAAACAAATTTTGGCTGAAAACCCTTCAAGCTTAGGGACAATGAGCAGCTTGCTCAACAATCCTCTTCAGGATTGTAGTCCTACGTCTAAATCAAAGGGATTGAAGACTTGCAACTTTCTCTTCTTCTGCTCGCTTCTTCGGCCTGCGGAAAACATAAAAAATATTTGTGAATTTCTACACAACCTACACCAGGGGACATACTTGAGGGCCTGTCCGTAGGTGGTGAAAGGGAGGAGGTGGGCGAAGGGGAACGGGATGGTGGAGAAGCCGTCGATGAGCTAGACGTACTCACGACGAACACTCTCGATCTAGGGCCTTGGCTCGATGTTGACGAGCTGCTTGACGGTGAGGTTGAAGGTGATCTTCTTCGCCTCATCGAGGAGGCGAACGGTGGCGGCGGGCTCCCAGTCCCGCATGGTGGTGAGGATGAGGCGGTCGATATGGGCGAGGAGTGGCAGCAAGGCGGGTGAGCGTGAGCGAGTGGAGGCGCTTGTGTGCAGGTCCCCTGTTGAGGAGCAGCGAGTGCGACCCTAGTAGCGTGGTGATGGAGGATGGGTAGCTGCAGTCGACGGTACGGCCCTCGGTGGCGAGGAGGAGGCGGTTGAAGGCTGGGACGGCAAAGGCTGCTGCGGCCAGGAGCGGCAGCGGCGGTGCCCCGCTCGCGTCCATAGGGGCATGGTCGTGTGCGGCGCGTCGGCCGGCGCCACCGGCCAGGACCTTCCTGTAACAACTCTTCCTTAATTAGGTGTAGTTAAATTTAAGAAAGTCATTAGTCACTAAGTAGAGGTAGTGAAAGGTCCAAATTGCCCCTAAAAAGCTTCTTTTGGAGTTAAATAGGAAACTTGAGAATTTATATACAAACTTGAAACTTTGCCCAAATAGGAGTTGTAAAAATTTTAATTTGAAACAACTTTTATTAATAAAACTTTGGCTAATTTGGAGTCGGAGAAGGTCAAAAATAGGAATTAAATCAGGAGTACATCAAAATCCTACAAATGACCTAAGTCCTGGAATTCATGTTTTTCCTCAACTTTGCAACCTGTTATCTCACAATTCTATATCTAAACCCGAGTCAGACCCCTAGTAGAAGTTGTAGTGCTGCAAGTGTGTTACAACTTTGAGTAAAGAGTTAGGCCAAAATATGCACAAAAGGTTTTCAAAAATGCAGTCAAACATAGCCAAATCAATCAAACCAGCACAAATGCATTTCTGCGCTAAGTCTGGAAGAACACCCAAAGCGCACATCTTGGCAAGCCCGTTCCTCCTAAAAGTTGAACTGAACCTGAGAAAAGTTCTTACTAGGAGTTGGAGTCCTAAGATCAAAGAACAATTCCTTCAATTACATCTTGGCATGATTCAAATTGGAAGCCACTCAAAAACTTAGTCAAAGTTGGCCAAAATGCTGAAACACAGTAAAACCAAAATCTAAGTCCCAGGAGGCCGGCGTTCTGCCAAACTTTGCAACTCCATAGATTCAAATTCATTTCAAATTTAAGCAGACTCTTTTTGTAAAGTTTGGAGTTGGATGTTAGAGCTACATGTTTTACTTTTGGAGTTTCATGAGTTCTTTTGAAAATTTTTGAACAAGAGGCCCCCAAACCCGATCCTTTTGGTTTGCCTCGAGACACGCCCCGCTCCAGGATGCGCCCGGCGCGACGTCGTGGCTAGAGCGCGCTGCACCGCGGACGCCCGTGCCACCCCGTGGCACGCCCTCACAAGAGAGCGTTGCCGTGGCCTATCTGTGACACGACCATGACAACTCGCTTGCTCTGGCTGCCAATAAGCGCATGACCCTATCTCCTTCCCTGCTAAGCATCCCAGTTGCCCAACCAGCGCTCGAGCTCTGCTCGTTGCCACGTGACGCGCCACCACCTCTCACCGGCCAAGCCACCTCCCCAATCTGTGCTCGGACAGCGACAGCACGACGCCCCGCCTTCGCCAACCGTCGCCCGCGGCAAAGCCGCTTCCCCACGCTCCGAATCCGCCGTGCCCAACCGCCGCGAGATCACGTCCCGCGACCTCCGCCTCTCCGGCCTATGGCGCCCCACCGCCAATGAAGCTCTGGCCTGCAGCCCCACCACTCCCTCTGGTCTTATCCACCCGCTCCCCATCCCCGCCTCGACCCGCCGCTCCCCCTGGCCCTATAAAAAACTAATGGCACCGCCTACACCGCCGGCACATCGTCGGGATTTTCCATCCCGCCGCCGACGTGCATGCCCGAGGACACCCTTGTGTCTTCTTTCTTTTTCCAAGGGCTTTAGCGCAAGAACTAGGGATCCTTGTGCAATTAAACTGTAGACGCGAGGGTTAGATCGTAAGTTTGCCTCAGTTTATTGTTTTAAATCGGCAGAAAATACAATAAACTTTGTAAATGCACCATGAATCGTAGAAAAATCAGAAAAATGCCAAGCCACTTTTGTTGGACTCAGTGAACCGTATAGTTTCATATAAAAATAATCTTGCCCATATTACTATTGCAAATAATACCCTATAGTTTTATTTCTTATCTAGGCCATTTAAATCATAGTAAATCACAAAAAAAGTAAAAATGATAAATCCAACTCTACGACCTATGTTTTAGTGGGTAGAAGCTCAGAAAAATACTTAGGGCTCTGGTTTATAACTATAGGTCTTTGTTTTAGATTTATATTTAAAATCTTGGGTTAAATCTTTGTTTTTGCATAAGATTTAATCCAGAGCTGAGAAAAATATGAAACCACTTGGAGTAGCTTAGTTTTAAAGTGTAGTTCACAGGGAAAATATGAAACCTTGACTGAAGCTTGATGGAGCCCACTTCCCTTTTTAGAGCAATAGCAGTAAAATATGGAAAATAGATGTCCTTCCCCAAAAATCATGAAAAATTCACCGAAGTCTCTGTAACATGCCTTCAACCCACAATTAAAGTTTCACCCTCAGAATCATTATAGATTTTGAGATAAAAATGGTTGAGTACATGTTACCTTTGGGTAATAAAATAATTTTAATTGTTTTTGTACTAATCCAATGCATCCCAAATTTTTACAGGAACTCATTGATGACATGAGTGAGGTACTGCTAATTTCTTAGTGTCGTACATTACTGTTTGATTATGGAAACAAATTTTGGATGAGGAATCGGTTTAAATGAATAAGGAAATGTAAGTCCTAGTAAGCTTAATTGGTAATTTTTGGAAGAGGTAAAAAACATTTAGAAATAAATGACTTTCCAAATGAACCCCGAATAATCTTAAAAGCGACCCCACCTTCCTTGTGAAACTCTAAGTTATAAGAACCTTAAATATGTACACAATCACCATCAAAGTCAACCCCGTGTTTTAAACCACAACACACCTTACTTCATGGTGATAATGAAAGTTAGAACCTTGTTTTGGTGAATGTGGTTGAAATGCACTTTCCTTTCAGCAATAAGTCATGTCTTACATCCTTCATACGAAAAGCATGGAAAATTTGAACTTTCTGCATGTGCAAGTCGTGTAGAGGCTAATATCGCCGACAAAACCTACGAGGTCCACCCTACGCCAAAAGAGGAACCCGCCGCAGAACTACATCACGCGAAAGTTGAGCCTGAGCTAGATCAAGACCCCGAAGACTCGCTAACTTTTTATGAACCTGAAGGCAAGCCCTGGTGCATGCTTCCCTATTTTAAATTTATGCAATATGTTGATGCTTATGATTGCGCATTTACGTTTGTAGGAGTTGATTGAAACCATAGATGCATGGACTTAGTACCTTTGATTTGAACACTAGTTGCTAAGGTCAAGTAGTTGCTGTGCTAAATAGGAGTCGGTAAAAGTCGAGTGATTGCTTGTCACTCGCGAGTTATAGGAGTTGTTTGTTTACTCATACTACAACTACAAGGATGACAGACGGGACCGGGAATGGTTTCAATGTGGTGGTTTGCCCCGTCTATCTAGTAATGAACTTGCTAAGGTTGAAACGTGTCGGCGTTTGTGATCAAGTGTTTGAAAGTACTAATCTCATATCTAGTATGGGATAGGGAAGCCTAGTACCTAATTGAACTGGACGTCGCTTATATTTCTACTATCCTTGGAACGTCGTTCCCATGGTGCATCATGTGAGTGCAAGTGTGGTCATAGTACGGCAGAGGCTGAGACTATGGAGCATTGCATGCCAAAGGAAGTTTGGACCTGACACGTGCCTAAGGGAGCGATGGGGACGGCTGACAAGTGAAGCAACCCTTCGTGGTGTGCGGATGTCGTGGGATTAGTTCGCCATGCATGGTTAATAAATTCGAATTGATTCGTCTGCCTCTCATAGTTTGGGTCTGCTTGATCGCTGTTCCGCACTGAGTAAAGATGGAATATGATGATGATATTGATCTTGATGCTTGTCCTTTAATTGTTGGAAACTATGCTTGCTTAGTGTAAGTTGCTAATTTAGACTGAATAATAAATTTAGAACTTGAGCTAAAATGTTGAAAGCAAGGACCAACTCTAGTCGCTTTTGGCAAAAACAAACCCACAGCCAAAAAGCCTTGCATGCTTAGGAGTCGGTGAAGTAGCTATCACCTGTCGGGTCAGTCTTGCTGAGTACTAGTTGCTCAGCCTTGCTTGTGGCATAACTTTTCAGGTAATGTCGATTGTTTGGCTGCTGGCACCACTTGGCCTACCCAGCTCCCTCCGAGTTGGACAGTCGAGTGGGATCCCTCCTCGGACGGTGAGGACAGGGGTCATTGATATCATGGTCGGCTTCACCATGGTATTGTGTATTGACGTTTAGCTTCCGCATGTTTTATTTCATCGTTGTTTACAACCTTGCAAACTCTGTTTGAATTTCAAAAACTCTGATGTAATAAATTGTTGAACTATGTTATTCATGATGGGAATGTTGTAATCTCTGTGCCACCCACCTTTGTGTGAGCAATGCTTCTTGATCCTGAATAAGTGGTTTATCGGATGAAATCCGACGGACGACCAAGTTGACTTGCTTGCACAATCGCGTGTCAGGTGACGTAAGTGTATTTTAGTCAGGTTAATTTGGGGCGGTTCCACCACAGCTGGTATCAGAGCTCGAAGCAGGGTATGGAGAACAACAGACCTTAAATACCTTTTTCTGAATAGAGCTTGCAAGGAACTAGTTTGAAAAATTCGTAAGTTCGTTAAGGATGAACTTAGTACGAGAAGTCCTAGGGGAATTTTTGGGTTATTTAAGGTGGCTAGTCATAAAATTTTATGATAACATATTTTAGGTCTATAAGCTTGTCATAAAATTTTTACAAGATTTTATTAAAGTTGTACTATATATTGTTAATAAATGGATACATCTCTCATATAGTTTCTACTAACTCAAGTCAAACTTTGAGATTTAAGTAGCACTTTACATGTTCGAACTCGTATGCACCTCAAAATTGGATAGAACCTTATGTTTACTACGACATTAGAGAATATGAAGTTATGTTACCAATTGTTAGAAAAAACATGTTTTATCTATTCTCTATTTAGTTCAAAGAAAACATGTCAAATGAAAAAAAATCAAGAAATAGTAATTAACATACAAACAAAATGCCATTAAGGAAAATATGGCAATTTTAGAAAAATTTAGAAAAAAACCTCATCAAATTTGGATAATGTATGACGGAGAAATACCAGCTACAAATTTTGATTCTAAATTAAAAAGAGAAAGATCACATGTGTTCTCCAACCTAAATTAGTTGATCAGTATCATGTTATATAAATAGTGGCCGTGCAAAGACAAAACACAACTGAGCTGGTAGCCTAGTGGTAAGGCATGTGTGACTCTACCGCAAGTGTTGGGTTCGATTCCCGGATCCTGCGGTTAATCTCATTTTTTGCCATTTAGCTCGGCTGTATCTATCTATTTATAAAACGTAGGTCTCAGGTCCGATTCCCGGTTGCTTCTCTCCTTTTTTGCCATTTTTGGCATTTTAGCTCGGCTGTATCTATCTATTTATAAAACGTGGCCGTGCTATGGCAAAACAAAATTGAGCCAATAGCCCAGTGGTAAGGCAGATACCGCAAGGTCTCAGGTCCGATTCCCTGTTGCTTCTCTCCTTTTTTGCCATTTTAGCTCGCGCAGCACAGCAGCAGCACACAGCGTGCAGGCCGAGCAGCCCAAGCCGAGCAGCAGTACAGCAGTAGCAGCGGGTGTCCTAAAAAATTGGTTTCCTCCCCTTTTTTTCCAAAAATTCTATTTGCCACCCTTATTTCATGACACTTCTAAATTTGTTAATCACGACAAATTTATTATAACGTCACAGATTTTGGACCGCTTCATGATGAATTTTTTATAACGTCACGGGTTTTGTGCCGCTTTGTGATGAAATTGATCTAACACCGGAACTCCTTTTTCCGGATCGATGGGAGCTCATTTTTCTTATTTTTTTCTTTTTTCCTACCTAGCACAACACCCACATTTTATAAGAAAAAGAGCAACCCATCTTATTTTCTTTAAAGTAAGTGACACATTTATTTTGTCAAAATTGTAGCTTCAAATTGGTGATGATTTTCATTTTCAATCTATGACGGTTACCGATGTTCGTCAAAGAAACTGGGTTCGAATTTGAGCCTGAATGGACCATTTGCAGATCTGTGACAAAAATTCACATATCGTCATGGAAACTGGGCCCAAATTGGAGCCCGAATGGATCATTTGCAAATATATGACGTTTTCTAAAATCGTCACAGAAAATTCATCACAAATTAATAGGTTTCTTGTAGTGGAAGCACACAATGGTGACGTGGCGAGGTGGAGCTCCGCGTGCGCATCGTGGCAGGATCAGGCTCACGCGGCGAGGCTAACAAGGACGCGGTGGCGTGCTCGAGCAACGATGCGCGTGGATGGCGTGGTCGAGCGCTGGCGGCGAGCTGTAGGCGCGGCACGGCGCCGTCGAGGCGTGCCGAGCGCGCACTGGTGCGGGCGCGGGTGGTGAGCGCGGTGCTGGCGAGGCCAGCTCGGCATGTGCGAGCAGGGCCAAGGCATGCTGCCGTGCGAGCCAGGCGGTGAGCGCGACAGGGAGGGGCACGGGGCCGGGACAGGCATAGCAGGCAGCGGTCTAGCGTCGGGCGGGTGGCGTGCGCGTGTGCACGCAGGGCTGGGTGCTGGGGTGCTGGGCGCTGTGCAGGTGGGACCAGGGGCATACGGCATGCGGCACTGGGGCCAGGAGCAGTCGCGGCAGGAGGTTCAGGCGGTAGGGGCTAGGCCCAGGAGTGGCAGGCCCAAGTGGCACACATCCGGCCATAAAAGAAGAGAGAAAAAAAAAGAAGACAAGCGCTGGTGGCACGCATGTGGTCTAGAAAGAGAAAAAAAGAAAGAAGAAAGAAGACAGACGCTCGGCTAGGAGAGAAGAAAGGAAAAAAAAAGAAAAAGAAAGGGAGAAAAGAAAAGAAAGGAAATAAGGAAGAGAACAAAAAAGGAGAAAAAGGAAGGGAAAAAGGGAAGGAAAAAGAGAAGAAAAAGAGAGAGACGGCGGCAATTGCAAGAACGGTCGCGAGAACGCGCATCTGTCTTCCGTCCGGCATGCGGCGTGACCCACAGAGAGGAAAAAGGGACAAATGGATGGATGGTGGACTGCTTCGATGCCGGGACAGTGAATTCGCTGGGAAGGGCAACTTTTGAGAGCTCAAACGGTGAAAGGTTTTGAAAATGATTTTTAGCGAGTGATTTAACTTGGTGATTTTTTTAGGGACGTTACAAACCTACCCTACTTTAATTGAATCTCGTCCTCGAGATTCGGCTGAATCCTAAAAAGGTGGGGAAACTATTTCTTCAACGCATCTTCGCATTCCCCAGTAGCTTCTTTTTCACCATGCCTACTCCATTGAACTCTACAGATCTAAACTACTGAATTCCTTGTTCTCTTGGTGATAGTATCTAGGATTTTGACAGGCACCTCTTGATACCGAAGATCCTTCTGCAAATCTATTGTTTCCACTGGTACTTGCTCTTCAGGTACTCTCAAGCATTTCCTTAGCTGTGAGACATGAAACACCGGGTGTATATCTGACATTTCTT
Source organism: Setaria italica (assembly GCF_000263155.2). NCBI lineage: Eukaryota > Viridiplantae > Streptophyta > Magnoliopsida > Poales > Poaceae > Setaria > Setaria italica. Next base: position 4,244,212 of record NC_028456.1, on the reverse strand, counting down.
CGGGCAACTGAATACGATATGTCATAGCTCCAACTCTCTTTAGCACCTGGTGCAGTCCAATATATAGAGGGGCTAATTTTCCTTGAACTTGAAACCTTCGAGTCCCTCGAATCAGTGAGACCTTGAGGTAGGCAAAATCTCCTTCATTGAAACTCAACTCTCGTCTCCTCCTGTCTGAGTAGCTTTTCTATCTGGACTGTGTTGCCTTCAGCTTCTCTCTAATTTCGGCCACTCGGTCCTCTGCCTCTTTTATAAAGGCAGGTCCAACTAAAGTACGTTCTCCTACTTCTGACCACATCAAAGGGGTTCTGCACTTTCTTCCGTAGAGAGCCTCAAATGGCGACATGCCTAAACTGGCCTGATAACTGTTGTTGTATGAGAACTCTGTATAGGGTAAACTCTATTCCCAGTCCTTGCCATAGGTAAGGACATAGGCTCTCAACATATCCTCCATAATTTGATTTACTCTCTCTATTTGGCCATCGATCTGTGGGTGATAAGCTAAACTAAAATCCAACTTTGTGCCCATGGCTTTATGCAGACTTAAATTGGGTTCCTCTATCCAAAACAATTCTGCTAGGCACACCATGCAGCTTTACTATGTTGTCCACATAGAGCAGAGCCAGTCTTTCTCCACCATAAGTGGTCCATACAGGTAAGTAGTAAGCAACCTTAGTGAGTCGGTCCACTATAACCCATATGGAATCATTTCTTTTCTGAGTCTTGGGTAAACCAACAACAAAATCCATACCAATCTCATCCCATTGCCAAACTGGGATGGGTAGTGGTTGTAATAAACCCGTTGGTTTCTGATGTTCGGCTTTGACTCTTTGGCAAGTATCACAATGGGCAATGAACTGGGCAATGTCCGCCTTCATCCCATTCCACCAGTACTTCTGCTTAAATTCATATACATTTTGGTGGCCCCTGGTGGATGGAGTGTTGGAGGTATGCCCTAGAGGCAATCATAGAGATGATGATATTCCATTTGTATCCATGATTTATATTGTGTTCCTTGAATATCCATTAAAGGCTACTTGAATTGATTTGCAATTATGTGAATTGTGTGTGAAACTCTTTACTTGTATGGTTATTCTAAAGTTGTCCCTAGTCGGAGTTCATGTGAGGACACACATGAATATTAGACTAGCACATGTATTAGTTGATGACTATGTTTCACAAGTCATGGACATGGAGATGTTGAACTAATAATATGGGCACATGTGGAGACATGTGCTAGGACTGACCCAACACGAAAAGTAGTTCTCTCTTTAAACAACATATACGCTTTGTCCTTAGACCTGAGATTGTCGCATGTATTCAAGATGTGGATCGACCTACTTAGGGGCTATCAAACGCTACGCTGTAACAGGGTAGTTATAAAGGTAGCTTTCGGGTTTGTCAAGAAGCATGCTATGAGACATGGTCAATCAAGATGGGATTTGCCCCTCTCTGATTGAGAGTGATATCTCTGGGCCCCTCGAGTGATCGGATCTGAAAATGCATGGCCATGCTACGTACGGTTAAGAGTTAACCTACAAAGGGATTCCGAATCACAGGATCGAGAAAGAGCGGTCGGCTTGAGGCTAGACCAAATATCGTGAGGCAAAGGGAATAGCATGTATATTATGTTGTGGTGGTTCATCTGATATGATCTTCGTGTGCGTATAGGAGTTGGCACGTCTTGCTAGAGGCCGCTACCGACTATTGGGCAGAGTAGGAGTACTCGGGCCATGTCTATACGTATCCGAACCCATAGGGTCACACACTTAAGGGGCTGGAAGCCCAATTCGGATGTGATCCGAGTTGGATTAGGTTTAGAAGTACTAATGGGTCTCGGACCCAGAGGCCCGTTAGGAACCTCTATAAATAGAGGGGTGGGGGCGCCCTAGGGTTTACACCTTTTGGCGAAACACATCTGCCGCGCCTCCCACGCCCTCGCCTGTTGCAACTCGCGGATCTAGCAGTCCGGCTTGCGACGCTTCCTCCCTGCATGTGTGGATTCCTTGGAGGTGTTGCGCCTGCAGCACTTGGATGAGCCGCCGACGAGCCACGATGAGCCGACGACGAGCCGCGGCACGAGGGCGATCTTGCTGCACGTGGACGAGCTGCTGAGGAGCTGCTGGACGTTGACGTGATCGACTACGTATGACTACGTTGATCGTCTTTGCTACATCGACGCAAATCTACATCTTCCGCACCAGTAGTGCGTCGAGTGGTAATCCCGTGATCCTTATACGACAGTTCTTCCTGGTTTTACGCGGTAGAAATTTTGATTTGCGCTAGTGTAGCCTACCTCGTATCCCAACATGGAGTATGCCGAGTTATGGGCTTCATCCATAATGATCTGCTGAAAATTCCTCTCCTTGGGTACGCAAATTCTATTTTTGTACCACAAGGTTCCTTTGTCATCCACTCTAAAATCCGGAGCCTTATTCTCTCTAGTTTGCTTGCGGATTTTCATTAAATCTTGATCTGAACCCTGGGCTCCTATGATTTTATCATCCAAAGTAGGCTGAACACTTAGCTTGCAACTGGGATTCTGAGGAACAATGTGCACATTTAACCTTGCCATTTCTTCTTGCAGAAGGGTATCCTTGGGTTCAAACTGCCCATAAGATTTTCTGCTTAAGGCATCAGCTACCACATTAGCTTTGCCGGGGTGGTAATGGATTTCCAAATTATAATCCTTAACCAATTCTAACCACCTTCTCTGCCTCAAGTTCAAATCTGGTTGGGTGAAGATATACTTCAAACTCTTGTGGTTGGTGTAGATCTCACACTTATTCCCAATTAGATAATGCCTCCAAAATCTTGAGGGCATGAAATACGGCTACAAACTCCAAATCATGGGTTGGGTAATTCTACTCATGAGGCTTAAGCTGGCGGGAAGCATATGCCACTACTTTCCCATCCTACATAAGGACACATCCTAATCCTTGTCAGGATGCATCACAATAAACTACGAAGTCTCGCTGAATATCCGGCAGGGTTAACACTAGGACGGTTGTCAATCTTTTCTTCAATTCTTGGAAACTTCTCTCACATGACTCTGTCCAGGTGAATTTCTTATCCTTCCTGAGCAGTTCTGTCATGGGTCGGGCTATCTTGGAAAATCCTTCAATAAATCTCTGATAATACCTAGCTAAACCAAGAAAGCTTCTGATTTCACTAACATTGGTTGGCTGCTGCCAGTTGGAAACGGCCTCAACTTTCTTGGGGTCAACCGCTACTCCTTCCGCGGTGAAAATATGGCTAAGGAATGCCACTTTCTCAAGCCAGAATTCACATTTGTTGAATTTGGCATAGAGTCTGTGCGCTCTCAACTTTCCTAGCACCACCCATAGATGCTGCTCATGTTCTTGGACACTTTTGGAGTAAATAAGTATGTCATTGATAAATACTATGACAAACTTATCTACTTGTCCATAAACACTTTGTTCATGAGATTCATGAAGTAAGCAGGTGCATTGGTTAGTCCAAATGACATCACCGTGAACTCAAATTGGCCATAACGGGTGACAAAGGCCATCTTCGGGAAGTCGCTCTCCTTAATCTTGAGCTGATGATATCCAAACCTTAGATCAATGTTGGAGAAATAATTGACCCCCTTTAGTTGATCAAAGAGATCATCTATTTTGGGAAGAGGATATTTATTCTTAATGGTGACCTCGTTCAATGCATGATAATCCACGCACATCCTCATGCTTCCATCCTTTTTCTTGACAAAGAGGACTGGAGCTCCCCACAGGGATGAGCTAGGCCTGATAAAACCACTCTATTGCAATTCCCTAACTGTTTCTTCAGCTCTGCCAACTCAGATGCAGCCATCCTATAGGGTCTCTTGGCTATCGAGGAGGTTCTAGGGATAAGGTAAATTATGAATGGAGAGGAGGCCGAGGGGGTTCAATTCCTCTCCTTACTTCAGGCTAAGGTGGCGCGGGGCTTGGGTGAGGCAGCGGCGTCGCAAGGCAGGGATGCACACGACACGTGGTGCTGGCGAGGCTGGCTCGGCGTGCGCGAGCGGGGCCGGGCCATGCTGTGATGCGGGCTAGGTGGTGAGCACGACAGGGAGGGGCGCGGGGTCAGGAAAGGCACAGCAAGCAGTGGTCTGACGCTGGGCAGGTGGCGTGCGCGTGTGCACGTGGGGCCGGGCGCTAGGGTGCTGGGCGTTGTGCAGGTGGGACCAGGGGCAGGCGCCATGCGGCGCTGGGGCCAGAAGCAGGCGCGGTAGGGGGTTCAGGCAGTGGATGCTAGGCCCAGGAGCGGCAGGCCCTGGTGGCATGCATGCGGCCAGAAAAGAAGAGAGAAAAAAAAGACAGGCGCTGGTGGCACGCATGCGGCCAGGAAAGAGAAAAAAAAGAAAGAAGAAAGAAGAAAGAAGACAGGTAGTCAGCCAAGAGAGAAGAAAGGGAAAAAAACAAAAAGGAAGGGAGAAAAGAAAAGAAAGGAAATAGTGAAGAGAAGAAAAAGGGGGAAAAAGGAAGGGATAAAGGGAAGAAAAAGAGAGAGACGGCAGCGATTGTAGGAACGGTCACAAGCACGTGCAGCGGTCTTCCGTCCAGCATGCAGCATGACCCACGGAGAGGAAAAAGGAAAAATGGATGGACGGTGGTTAGCTTCGATGGCCGGGATAGCAAATTCGCCGTGAAGGGCAACTTTTGAGAGCTCTAACAGTGAAAGGTTTTGAAAATAATTTTTAGCGAGTGATTTAACTTGGTGTTTTTTTCTGGGACGTTACAAAACTTGATCAATCATATTTGTGCAAAGGTTTTAGACAAGCAATAAAAGTTCAAATCACCTCCAATTCAAGCCTTACTCATAAAGCATAATCAAAACCAAAGTACTAGATCATCGTGAAGCATGGGTATTGCATAAACAAATCGATTATTAAATTCCGCAACAAAGATTTGAAGTTCAAGATAAGGCTCATGATCCAATGTTGTAAATGCAAAGTAAAAGACATGCAAGCAAAGGTAGACACTAAAAGCACTCGCACGATCCTCGAATTTTATTCATGCTTCTTCTCACAAAGATGCTAAAATAGCGATCTAGGCCTAAGTTTTCCCAGAAGTTTAAGAAGACTACTACTATATCTACTTTTGATTGAAATAAAAACACTAATCTAGACTGAGACAAGTTGACCAAACTAGATATAAAAACTCGATATGAATGGCAATCCTCCTCTAACTCTTAAAATCTACGACATCCTCATCGTAACTATCGGTGTTTAGACCCGTCAACCTACTGAGGGGGGTGCCCGAGGTAGTGTTTTGGTTAGCGGGACTTGCTGAGATCAGGAACTCGAAGGTAAATGTAGACACACGATTTAGACATGTTTTGGCTTCTGAATAGCATAATACCCTACGTCCTATGTGTTGGTTGTATTAAATTGCTTTGGAGGGGGTCCCTGCCTCACCTTTATTGCTGGGGGTAGGGTTATAGGTCGGTTGGTCTACAAGAATACTAGTCCGATTCGATTAGAGGAGTTCTACTCATATTATTATGAGTACTTTTTCTAATCCTTAACTAATTCCTATCTTTCCACGTAGACTACGCCGTCCTACGACATAGTCTCCATGTCAGATTTGTCTTGGTGTCTAGCCCTATATTTAAGACTGTCCAAACCTTCTAGTGGGCTATAGATGTATGAGTACTTTTTTTGTCAAATGCAGCCATTTTGAGTACTTTTGCAGACTTCACTGACTAGTTTTGGTGCTCTTTGAGTACTTCATTTGGTTGAATCTTCAAAGGTACACAAAAACTGCCATGTGGCTAGAATGTGCTTAATCCTCATTTGACTCAGTTTCATATTCTTCAATCTTGAATTTTACATGGAAGTGTGACGAAAGTCGCACTCTATATGGAGTAGCCCCCAAGGCTTATGTTGAATCAAAGAATCAGGATGAAGGTCAATTTGTAATTTGCATCATTTTCCCCTTAAAACCCAGAGAAAAAACTTTTAGTCGATGGACATGTGGCACATAGCCCCCGAACCTTTAGCCTGCTAGTTTGGTGGGTATAAGGGTCAACCTTTAGTCAACGTGACCATCTCTAGAAGGAGATCTTATCTCCTCCTAAAATAAAGGTAACTGCCAATCAAGTGTCCAGAATTATGAGGATCCTTGAATCAAAATCCCTTCATTTGCGCCGTTGTTATCGCCACTGTGATAAATAACAGAGGAAGTTATCCCTTCTGTTTTACCTTTGCCATTTGCCTTTCCAACTTCCACACTTTAGCCCTACCGCCGCCACCACTGTTCAATCTCCGAACACTAGCGACGTCGTCCCCCCACCAAGTAGCCCCCGAGCATATGCAACAGAAGAAGCTCGTGACATCAAGGATGGATAGGAAAGCTGCTACATCCAAATCAGGCGAAGATGAGAAGAAGAAAAGTTCCGACACGAAGAAAGAGCCGCATTTGCTGATGCCCAAGTACGAGAAGACCAATCAGACTACGCCGCCAAATCCCATCTGTGCCTGAAGCGGTCAACTCTGAAGGAGGAGGATATCAAGGCGCTCGTAACCGCCAATTTACTTCAAGATCAGAACTTCATCAACTGGAGATCTTCTTATGACAACGCCTGCCTATTGGAGACCTATCGCAATGAGACGGTAATATTTGCCCACTTCATTGAGCGGGGTCTCACATTGCCAACTTCAGATTTCTTCCAGGGCTTGCTGGATTTCTATAAGTTGGAGTTGGTTCATCTGAACCCCAATGGGATCTGCCACATTGCTATTTTGGTCCACTTCTATGAAACCTTCCTAGGGATCATGCCATATTTTCAATTATTCCAGAAGTTTTTCTGTGTGAAGCCATAACCCTAGAGGGAATACATGCTTTTGGTTGGGGGCGCCGGAATTCAGATGCGGGAGACAACCAGCAGCCAGTATTTGGATTACAAGTTGATAGACTCCAATGCTGGATGGAAGGTAAAACGGTGCTATATTGGCAACCATGATCTGAAACTCCCCAAGCTGACAGGACACTGTCCTTCTTGGAGCAACAGGTGGCTTCATGAGCCAAAGCATGGAGATTGCCTACAATTGCCTGAGTTGATGGGTAGAATCGCCCAACTGAAACAAGAAGGCCTTACTGGAGTAGGAGTGGCCTTTAGCTTTATGAAGCACCACATTCAACCTCTGCAGCAGCGGTGCCCTTATGGCTACGAGTATACCGGCCTCAATGATCCATCCAGATTCACTTTTGATGAAATCAACACGGATGAAGTCATGGCGAAGCTCAAGTGAATGTTCAAGAATCTGGGCGGGATCCCCAATATTGTGCGGGAATTTAGTGCCTTACACCCGCCAAAGCCTGTAAGTACTTATTTGAAGTTGTTGGGTTTGCTAACTTGTCTTTCTTTGCAGGAAGATGTTGCTTCGTACTTTTCCGCTCCTCTGCCTCTCGGATCTGAAAATGCTTGTGAAGCTGCCCCTCGCGTGTTTACATGTGAATTTATGAGAGGTGATGACCAGGAGGAGGAAGCAGTTGAGTCCTCCAGCGGCACTAGTTCCGATGCCGAGGAAAAATATGAAGTTGAGGCTCGACTATCTGTGGAGGCTGGATCGTCCTCTGGGTTGAAGAAGCGCTTGGCTACAATGAGCTTGAAGCCGCGATCCCTCTGCCACTAAAGAAGAAACAGACCATTGCTGCGAAATGAGCCATGAAGAAATCCATTGCTGTGGATAATGTGCCCCCTAAGGTAATTACCTATGAGGAAGGACAAGGTTCTGACTATCATATACTCCCAAAAGGTGTCTCCAATGTCACCACCATATCTAATTTAGATGATACTGGTGGTTTACAGGCGATCGAGCTGGCGACGGACATGGAGAAGGCAGCTGCTTTGGCTGCTCAAGATAGGTCGCCAGTGAACATTGAAGTCATTGAGATTGACGATGGTCCGTCATCTCACGGTGCCGCTGACAACCATTCAACTGGTCAAATGGTGGACCCTGTAGCACAAAAACAACTCAAAGACCAGAGAAAGTGCCACAGGTTGGTCAAGTTCGCATTGTGGAGGAGCAGACCGCGCCCAAGGTACCCTCACCAAGCATCAAGCCCTTGCGCTTCACGTGAGAGCCCAAGTTGAAGTTGAAAAGATCGTCCAGGTAATTCTAGTTTTCCTGCGACTACTTATTGTATCTTGTTGTCTTCGCTACTCAACTTTGTGAGTTCTTAGTTTTGTAGGAATTCCTCGGACATGGAATTGTCGAGGCCTGGCAAAAAATCAAGTACTGATGGCCTTGACCCCTCAGCAAAAGATCTTGCCTAGGTGCCGCCAACCCTCATGCCTCAAGAGCAACCTGAAGGGACAACGGCTACTTCGGGTGCAATAGACAATGTGGCTATGTTAATGCACAAGGTAGTCAAGTCGGTGGCAAACGTAGAAGTGCTAGCCCCCGTGCCATTTCCCAAGGGCCCAGTGACTACTCCTTGCGTCGTGGCCTCTCCTGTAGCCCCCGAGCTAGTTGTAGAAATTGAAATGGCATCAGCTCTAGAAGCCATGGCGACGGAAGCTGGGCCGTCAAGTAGTCATGCCTTGGTGCTGCAAGGAGAATTCCATGCAGAATCTGGAGCTAAGAAGGAAATCTGTTTGGAAGATATCCAATTGATTGACAACCCATTCTAAAACCAGAGATGGTGTTGCTAATGATGAGTTGCATCGTCGCTTGGGCAACTATATATAGGTATATCCTCCTGCCCTTATCTCATTGGAGATAATTAATAAATTTGTGCTCATGAATTGACACAAGTACTAATTTCTTGCTGTAGGATATCATTGAGCGCTCCCGCCGCAAGTCACAGATGCTTGAAGGGTATGGTGATACAGTGCTTCGTGCGGAGGTGCTGGAGGAGGAGCTTGCCAAAGAGAAAGAGTTCTCCTCGCGACTACTTATGAAATTTGATAGGATGGCCGCCAAGTACCGCAATCGCATCCAGGAGACTACTGAACAAAAGGATCGCCTTATTGGGCAAAAGAAGTCCTTGAGCTAGAAAGTCAAAGGTAATCCTTTACTCTTGCAACTTGTGTCTATTCATTCCGCTATGTAGTCTTTGACCCTTTTTATACATCCATGTATAGCTTTGAAAAAGGCCAAGAATGATCTCCAGGCGCAGGTCACGGATTGGAAAAATTCTTATTACCGTGTGACCGACTAGAATGACAAGCTTGTAATCACGTGGAAAAGATAGAGCATCACCTTGAGAATGAGAAGAAGATGCGTGAGGATGGAAAAATTGACTTGGTTAATGCCATGAAGACCATCCAGGAGCGCAAGGCTGAGATGATAACAACAACATCCACTTTGAGCCAAATTGTCGAAGCCACCCAGCCAATTGTGGACATGATTAAGCCCTGAGTTGAAGGCACGGAGTCTAGTCCGCTGGCAGATATACTCAAGGATCTGCCGGAGAAGCTTTCCAGCTATATTCAGAAAATGGGCGAGTCAATCTCCCAGCAAGTGTTGAGCTTCATGAAGTCGTTCTAACCGAAAGCCGATTTAGCACCCGTTGCTGAGAGCATGGCAAATGACTGCACTGATCAAGCCCTTCAACAATATATGCAGGAGATGGCCCAATTGCTGAAGAAGTGGCTAAGAAATTGAACCTTGAGTAGATTTGTATCAAGCAAACATTAATATTGTAAAGAAAACGATTATGGATGCTCGATATGTAATATATACATTAGTCTTTGTGCAATTATTTTTTACTTTGCGACTTGTTATTTTTAGTTACTCTCACAATTGATCCTGATATTTGCTCATACGATTAATGAGAGTATCTACACACAAGTCTTGTTTTGTGAGCCCCATTAGATGCAAATTGTAGAGTACTTAAGATGTGTGTCCTTTTGTGGAGCGCAGGTACTCGAGCTATCTGGATAGTAGACTACTGGGCAAGTAATCTCTTCAGAGTTTCAATGACTAGAGCCTATCTTTACAACTTTCCTGAGTTGTATTGATGTTACGCTCTAGAAAGCCTGGAACTGTAGACTTATTATTACAAGCCGCGACTAGACAGATTTGTCTGGTGAATAGTCACTCAGGTAGTTAATTAACTTCTAAGATACTGATGGCTTCTTTTCTGTAAGCTGTCAAGGTACAGGTTTATGCAATGAGTTAACTAACTCATGGAGTTTAGTGCAGACTTGCTTTGAAAGTCGTGATTGAATAATTTTGTCCTATGAGTTGAATAACTCATAAAAATTTTGTAGACTTATTATTACAAGCCGTATTTGGAAAATTTTTGCCCAAGGAGCTGAATAGGTTGTTGGAGTTGTGTACACTTGTTATTACAAGCCGCAATTTGGGCGATTTTTCCCAGGAAGCTGAATAGCTCATTAGGATTACTGCGAACTTGCTTCTGCAAGCCGCGATAAGGCAGAAATAAGTAGTCAAGTTACGACAGAAATATGACTACTTTGTTGAGTTGTAATTCTACAACTAGGGCCGATGGCCGATTTTGCATGAATATGCAAATCAAAATTAGGATAAAATTGACAGAGTTGCTCGATGTTCCATGAGTTTTCGACGTCTTGATCTGAGGGGTGTTGTACTCAATATGATCCAGGTCCAGTGACCTTGGACATGATAAAATGCCCCTCCCATGGTGAGTTGATCTTTTGCAGCCCTTTGGTGTCCTAGATATGGCGAAGGATCATGTCGCCTATGTTGAACGATCGTTCTTTGATGTTTCAATCATGGTAGTAGCGAAGGCCTTTGAGGTATCTTGCGGACTGGACGAGTGCTGTGTAGCGAGCTTCTTCGAGGCTGTCAATGTCTAGACGTTTCTTCTGCTGCGTCTTCCTCGTACTGCTCGACTGTTGGAGATTTCCACATGACATCAGCAGGTAGGACAGCTTCGAATCCGTAGTCTGGGAAGTAGGGCGATTTCCCTGTAGGCTTGCACGGCTGGGTACGGAGCCCCTAGAGAACATTGGGTAGTTCTTTGAGCCACTTGCCTCCTTTCGTGTTTCCGATGTCGTGCAGCCTTTTCTTGAGAGCTTCTAGTACCATCCTATTGTCGTGCTCAACCTAGCCATTGGCCCGTGGATGAGTGACAGAGACATACAAGACATCGATCCCACTGTTCTTGCAGTATTCCAAGAACCCATGGTTGTTGAAGTTTGAACCTAGGTCTGTGATTATGCGATTGGGGAAGCCATATCGATGAACAAGTTCGTCGAGGAAGTTGAGTGCTCTGTCTACTTTGGGGCAGGTAACTGGCTTCACCTTGATCCACTTGGTAAACTTGTTAATGACCACCAGAACTCGGTTGAATCCTTTAGGCACGGTGGACAGTAGGCTAATCATGTCTAGCCCCCAGCACACGAAGGGTGAAGAGGGGTGGTATGGTGATCAACTTGTGGGCAGGGACGTGCTGCTGCTTAGTGAAGAATTGGCACCCTTGGCAACGGTGGACTAGTTCCTCGGTGTCAGCGAGAGCTATAGGCTAATAGAACCCTAATCTGAAAGCTTTACCCACGATTGTTTCTGAGGATGCGTGGTTGCTGCAAAGCCTTTGTGGATCTCCTCTAGTATGTCCTTGCCGTATTGCCATGAGACACACTTCATGAGTACTCCTGATGATGCGCCTCTTCTTTAAAGCTTGTCTCCGACTAGATCATAGTTCTTGCTGCGTTGTAAGGCTTGCTCTGCTTCTATTTTGTCTGACGGTAACTTGTGCTCTTTGATATTGCCGATGAAGGGGACTCTCTAGTCTACATTGATCAGTGGTTGTTGATGGTGCCGGCTCCGTTATGGATGGCTTGTGTAGCTCATGGATGAAAGCCCCTGTTGGAACTTGAGCACGAGTAGATCTAAGCTTAGATAGGTCCAAACAAGAGAATTTATTCTCTAGCTTGTGTACTTCTAGGCAATACGCATCCATGTTTTCCCTATGGCAGTCCCACTCGTCATTGACTTGATTGATCACCACCAGTGAGTCGCCGTAGACCAGCAATCGCTTTATTCCTAGTGTGACTGCCAGGCGGAGCCTGTACAGAAGCGCCTCATATTCAGCTTCATTGTTGGATGCTTCCTAGAAAATTTGTAGGACGTACTTGAGTTGTTCGCCCTTGGGAGATATAAATAGTACACCTGCACAGGCGCCCTCGAGCTTGAGTGATCCATCGAAATACATGACCCATTGCTCTGGACACTCTGCTGGCAATGGTAGTTGATTCTCCCGCCACTCTGCCATTAAATTGACTAGGGCCAGCGACTTGATTGCAGTCCTTGATTTGAATTTTAGGGACAATACTCCTAGTTCTACCGTCCACTTAGATATTCTTCCTGTTGCATCCCGATTATGGAGAATTTCTCCCAGGGGGAAGTCGGTGACAACATAGATCTTGTGCTCTTGGAAGTAATGTCATAACTTGCACGAGGTGAGCAGTATCGCGTACAATAGCTTCTGGACTAGTGGATATCTGGTCTTAAAATCTGACAGCACCTCGCTTACGATGTAGATGGGCCTCTGTACTTTGAATACATGGCTTGGTTCCGGTCTTTCAATCACAATCACCGTGCTGACAACGTGAGTAGTTGCGATGATGTAGAGCAACAAGTCTTCGTTGGGGTTTGGCGCCATGAGGACTGGTGGCTTTGATAGGAAGTCCTTTAATTGTTGTAGGGCTTGATTTTCCTCCTTGGTCCACTGAAACTTGTCTTGCCGCTTGAGTAGTTTGAAGAAGGGTAGGCCTCGTTCTCCAAGCCTTGAGATGAATCTATTGAGGGCCACCATGCATCCAGTCAGCTTCTAGACATCCTTGATGTCTGATGGGGCATGCATGTTGGTGATGGTGGAGATATTCTTGGGGTTAGCTTCAATACCTCAGTGACTAATGATGAACCTGAGTAGTTTCCCAGAGGGCACACCGAAGACGCACTTTGTCAGGTTGAGCTTCCACCGGAACTCTCACCAACTTGCGAAAGTTTCTTCTAGATCTGCAATCGGGTCGTTGGGATTCTGGTATTCATGACCACGTCGTCCACGTACGTCTCCACGTTGCGGTGTAGCTGCTTCTTGAAGCACTCATGGATTGCCTGTTGATAAGTAGCACCTGCGTTCTTCAACTCGAAAGACATTGTTGTGTAGCAGAAAGCTCCATATGGGGTGATGAACGCAGTCTTGATCTGGTCTTCCTCTTTGAGAGCTATCTGGTGATACCTCGAGTAGCAATCGAGGAAATAGAGGAGGGCGCATCTAGCTATGGAGTCGATGACTTGATCAATCCTAGGGAGCCTGAAGGGATCCTTTGGACAGTGCTTGTTGAGATCCTTGTAGTCGACACACATCCTCCACACATTGTTATTTTTCTTTCTTTCACATCAGGACGGGATTGGTGAGCCACTTTGGATGATAAAATTCTTTTATGAAGCCTGCCGTGAGTAGTTTGGCTAGCTCTTTCTTGATGGCTTCCCTTCTATCTTGGGTGAATCGTCGTAAGCATTGCCTTTTTGGTGTAACTTTTGGATTCATGTTGAGTGAGTGCTCAATCAACTCCCTGAGCACCCCCAGCATGTACGCTTATTTCCACGTGAAGGTGTCTCAATTGGTCCGGAGGAAGCTGATGAGCGCTCTTTCCTATTTAGGGTTCAGCCTTATGCCAATCAGAGCTGTTTTGGAGCTATCACCAGTCTCAAGGTCAATGGCTTTGATGTCTACTTCACTTGTCGGCTTGACCTTTATTGCCCCCGACTTCATTTCTGGAATCTCGAACTCTAACGGGGATAGCTTCTTGGATGCAGCGAAGACTTGCATCATCGAGTTTGGTACTTGGGTAGTTGTTGCTAGATCCACGGCTTCTGTGTCGCAGTCATACAACCTCTTCAAGTCTTCGCGCAGGGAGGGAACTCCCTTGGGTTTTGGCATCTTGAGTACTAAGTACACATAGTGCGGGATGGCTATGAATTTGGCCAATGCTGGTCTTCTAAGGATGGCGTGTGAGGACCAATGGATGGTCACCCTTGGATGGCCCTACCCCTACTTCCACTACCTCAAGACATCACCAAGTACCACTCCAAGATGATGAATAAGAAGATCAGGTTGAGCCAGCTGCTGTTGAGGAGGAGGCAACTTTAGAGCGAGGAGCTCCACGACACATTCAGCGTGATCATCCTCCACAACAGATGATCAGTAACTTGCATGAGCATACTACTAGACACACCTCTAGGCAGATTTCACACTTTGCACATTCTGCTTTTGTTGCCTCTTTTGAACCCCGAGATATTGGACATGCTTTATCTGATTCAAACTGGGTCAATGCCATGCATGAGGAGTTAGAAAATTTTGAGAGAAATAGGGTTTGGGTTTTAGTTGAACCACCTCCAAATTGCCATCCCATAGGAACAAAATGGGTTTTCAAGAACAAACAGGGTGAAAATGGGTTGGTTGTGAGAAACAAAGCGAGGTTGGTTGCCCAAGGTTTTAGCCAAAAAGAGGAGATAGATTATGAGGAAACTTTTGCCCCAGTTGCCCGTTTGGAAGCGATTAGAATTCTTCTAGCCTTCTCTGTGGCTAAAGGTTTTAAGCTCTTCCAAATGGATGTGAAAAGTGCCTTCCTTAATGGATTCATTGAGGAGGAAGTGTATGTGAGACAACCCCCTAGTTTTGAGAGTCTAAAACATCCTGACCGTGTTTGCAAACTCTAGAAAACTCTCTATGGCCTAAAACAAGCACCTCGAGCGTGGTATGCGAGGTTGAAATCCTTTTTGCTTGGGAATGGGTTTGAAATGGGTTCAGTTGATAAAACTCTCTTTCTCCTCAGGCAAGGCAAAGATATGCTAGTTATTTAGATTTACGTGGATGATATTATCTTTGGTGGTTCCTCTCATACTTTTGTTGCCAAGTTTGCAGATACTATGAGCAGGGAATTCGAGATGTTAATGATGGGTGAACTAACCTTCTTCCTCGGGCTACAAATCAAGCAAAGCAAGGAAGTAACTTTCGTGCACCAAGGGAAGTACACAAAGGACATGCTAAGAAAGTTTGACATGGCTGATGCTAAGGCACTGTCCACACCCATGGCGACGACGACGGTGCTTGATGCGGATGAAGATGGCGAACCGGTGGATCAGAAGGAATACCGGAGCATGATCAGCTCCTTCCTCTACTTGACGGCGACGAGGCCCGACATCCACTTCGCAATGTGTCTGTGCACCCAATTTCAGGCTTCTCCAAGAACCTCTCACTGCCAAGCGGTTAAGAGGATCATGAGGTATTTACGCTTTACCCCTGAATTCGATTTGTGGTATTCTGCCTCCTCAGCACTCATGCTCCGCGGATATTCCGATGCGGACTTTGCTAGGTGCCGACTAGATCGCAAGTCTACCTCAGGCACTTGCCAATTTCTTGGATCGTCTTTGGTCTCTTGGTCTTCTCGCAAACAGTCTAGTGTTGCTCAGTCTACCACTGAAGCTGAGTATGTTGCTACTGCTAGCTATTGTTCCTAGTTGCTTTGGATGATTTCCACTCTGAGAGACTTTGGTTTGAGCTTTTCCCATGTGCCTATTCTTTGTGATAGCACGAGTGCCATAAGTGTAGCCAAGAACTCTGTTCTCCATTCAAAAACCAAACACATAGATGTGAGATACCATTTTCTAAGAGATCATGTTGAGAGAGGAGACATTGACCTTGGCTATGTTGCTACCCAAAACCATCTCGATGACATCTTTACCAAGCCCCTGGATCAAGCCTCTTTTGCTCATTTGTGGGGGGAGTTAGGTGTTTGCTTTCCTTTCTGAGTTGGTTTTTGGTGCTTTTCTTGTATCATATATGTATAGTCATTTTTCTTGTTTGGATTTCATTGCATTTGTATCATATTGCATTAGATGAGCTTCACTTATATGCCCTGTATACTACCTTATGCTACTTGTGAGATAGTGCTTTGGTTGGTTACTTTGATGCAATGTGCAGTTATGCTCTTGATGATCTTATTTACTTAATGAGATATCTGCTTTCTGAAATCTAATGCTATATCACCCATGAGTTGATGCTTAGTTATGTTTTGCTTCTGTTTGAATGCTAGTTCCATTTTTAGCTTATGTTTGGAATGCATGTTCTTTTCAATTGGGTCAAAGATCTAAGTATCATTGCGGATGTTTAGCCCATGATGCACCCCTTGGAGAAGCATGGCTTCTTTGTGCCGCAAAGGCACTTCATGTACTTTGTCTTGTGTGAATCATGAAAAGAAAAATTTAAGAAATTCACCAAGTCTTTATACTTAATTTTTTATATTTTGTCTTGCTTAGTTGTTACAAGATGTCTACCAAAAAGAAGTAGACACTTGGTTTCAGCAAAGCTTCACATGACAAGAGATGCGTATGTGGGAGTCTCCACTGATCTTTTGTCAAGAATGGTTGTTCCTTGTATGAGTTTTTGATGGCCTAGTTATTCTTGCTTGGGTATTTCTTAAAAGGGTATTTGCTCATGTGGTGATCTTTTTAAACATTGCTAAAACTGCTTCCCATACTTGTTGTAACATGATTTCATCTTGCTGGCGATGCAGTTGCTTCCTGTAATATTCCAAGCTTATCTCTCTTGTAGCCTTTGAGAGTATTTCATGGTATATCTGAGAAGCTTGTTAGTCTCTGCATTTCCATATCATGTTTTTCGACTTTCATGCTTATCTTGATGCTTGCATTGCCAACAAGGGGGAGAGATTGCACACAAACTCATTCTTTTGTCAAGGGGGAGAGTTTTTCATGCATTTTTTCAGAGGGAGCTCTGTGAGCTCTGTGAGTTTTTATGCTCTTGTGCTCATTTGCTCTTTTGCCAGTCGCGTTGAGCTTCTTACCTCTTCTTGAGGAGCCAGCACCTTTATTTGAGCTTGTCTCTGCTCTTGTGCTCGCTTTCCCGCCGCATTGAGCTGTTATACCTCTTCTTGAGGAGCCGGATTTGGATTTTCATGTGATTGGTGTTGAGCCCATTTTTTTGCCTCTTCTTGAGGGATCACATATTTTTGTCTCAGCTGTGTCGAGCCGTTGCCCTTATCTTAGGGGGCTGAGACTTTGCAGTTCGAGTTTCATTTTCTTTTCTTATCAAACTATGAATTTGTGTTGGGTGTTGTCAATACACTCATCAAGGGGGAGATTGAGGACCAATGGATGGTCACCCTTGGATGATGAGTGATTGACAATGTTGTGTTAGATTAATGTGCTCTTGGTTTGTGATGCGCAGGTGTGGAGCTCGGAGGCGATGATCAATGGTGAGGTGAAGGTCAAGTAGAGACGGGCCGTGCTGATGGACCGGGAGCGGTGAAGGATGGACGTCAGGCTTGGACTGAGGGACCAGAGCATCGGAGGATCAGCCGTGGTGGCTGACACTTGGGGACATCGACAAGTGCAAGTGTACATGGAGGAGTGACCGTGTTGACCAAGTCAAGATGGTGGACGTGCAAGTTAAGCAAGGGCGCTAGAATACTTGGCGGCCGGACGGTCGAGGATGGTGGTGACGTGTGTCAAGGAGCGGATTTGGTGGTTTAGGCTGAAAAAACCACAGGCGGATGGTTTCCGGGTTTGGGCCGCAAAACCCGGGCGGAGGTTCCGAGGAGGAACACGGTGGCACGTGGCGGAATCACAGAGGTTGCGTCGAGACGAAGCAAGTCTGTGCAGGAAGCGTGGCCGTCCGATCGACCGAACACACAGATGGACCAAAATGCCCCTGCGCGGGTAGTTATCTTAATTTTAAGTTGTAGGGGTAATTTAGTCATTAGGGGAGTCTCTAAATAGAGAGAGGGGCTGGTTGTATTGAGTACCTCTCCAAGCACTTCATCTATCTAGGGTTTTAGTAGTTCATTAGTCTAGTCTCTCTCTCTAGTTTATCTCTCTAGAGATTCTCGGATGTTTTGAGCACCGAATTCAGGTATTGAACCGAGTTTTTGTTGTGGGAATGGAGGCCCTAACCTCCTCGTGTCCTCCGTATGTTGGGGGATGACAGCTTTGTGCAATTCTCGCTTGTGTTCTTCGCGTTCTTGTTTTTCTCCTTCTTTTCTCCCTCTCACGTTTTGGGTTGATTCGTGATTTCTGAGGGTTCTTGAGTCAAACCGGTCTTTTGGAAATGAACTAGGATGTGATTTGAACCTTTCCACCAAAGGGATTTGATTGAAACCTCACGAGTTCATAGATCGGGACGGTTCAAGCTCTAGGGTTGAAAAACCGGCATTCCTCACAAGATATTTAATTCCCTTTGATTGGCTGATATTTTTGAGGAGATCTTTTGGGAACATGTTTGTTATGTTGTTAGGAAACTATGGTTAAAATTTCGTGATTTTTGGAGGTCGTTTGATCGAGTTTTGGATTTTTCTTCTCTCCTCACGAAGGCTGATTTCTGTGCTGTCGGAAGTTCCGACGTGTGTCGGAAGTTCCGAGGAGAAAATTGCTGAAACGATAGAGAACTCCTATCGGGAGATCCCCAGTACTTCCGATAGGTATCGGAACTTCTAGTATGGGGTCGGAACTTCCGACAGGAGCATTTTGAGTCCTGTTTTGACTCAGATTTTTGAAGTTTGCTTTCCGGATCTTTGGAGTTTGCTTCAAGTTATTTCTTGAGAGTCCCACTGTGTTATCGGTCATCACCATAGACACCCAGCCACCTAGTTGGCTCGTGGATCTCTCGTCTTCCGCTCGCTTCGGTTTTGGGGTTTGAATTTGGGACAGAAGCCTAAGATTTCAAAAGAAATATTTGAGGCTCCCATTCACCCTCCCTCTGGTCGCCTTTTCGGTCCTTCAGTGTGGTATGATGTTTTGAAGTTTTCTACCTCGAACCAGATGTATTCTATCCGGTAGTGTTTATTGGTCCTATAGGTAACTGGCAAAACGACCTATCCAAGGGGTATAACCGCGTTGCCTGGGACGATCCCATAGAACAGAAAGTTCATTGTGGTGAGTATATCGGTGACGTTGAGGCTCATCTTATTTAGTGTATTGGCGAACATGACGTTGAGAATGCTACCACCGTCGATGAGTACTTTAGTAAGCCTGGAGCCAGCGACAACCAGGTCCAAGATGAGGTGATATTGTCCTGGGTCTGAGAAACTAGTCCATTGGTCCTTCCTGGAGAAGGTAATTTGCACCTCGGACTATTTGAGAAATGTTGGCATCGTAGGTTCAATGGACATTATCTCTCAAAGAGTGAGCTTATGGGACTGCTTAGTAGCAGTACCCGAGGTTCTGCCAAAGATGACGTTGATAGTGTTGGATAGGTTCTGGAACTTTCCATTGTCACCATCGCCTTCGTATTCATTGGTCTTGCCCTTGTCTTTGGTGCCAGATGGCTCTGGTAGGTCCTTCATGGCTCTACGTAGACTAAAACAATCTAACGCAGAGTGCTTGTGGTATGGGTGCTATGGGCATGGTTTCTTTAGGAGCTCATTGAATGAGGGCTTGTCTTGTTCTTGCCACCACCTTTCTTGGATGACTGTGAGATTGCTGCGATAGTGTTGTCTAGCATGTGCTTGCAATTTTGACTTCCCGAGTAGTTATTTCAGTTGTCATTGTTGGGACGATCGTTGTGGTTCTTGTCATTGTGTTGACCATTATTCTGATTGTTGTTGTTCTGGCCCTTGTTGTGATTAGACTCGAACCTTTCGATCTCCTAATCTTCTTCATCTGCCTATGCCTTTGCCATAATCTTGAGAGATTTGACACCATCAGAGCGTCTTCTGCCGAAGTCTTGAAACATTCAGCGGTCGCGGAGGCTGTTCTGGAAGCAGTCTATGATGTCGCGCTCCGTGATATCCACAATTGTGGCCTTCTTGTTGATAAAGCGACATAAGTAGCTCCGCAGGGTCTCGCTTTCTTGTTGCTTGACCTGGGACAAGTTGATCTTGTAGCCATGACGCTGCATGGCCCCCACGTAGTTGTTGGTGAATGCCACCTTGAGATCCTTCCACGAGTCAATGGAGTTCTTATCCAACAATTCGAGCCATGTGAGTGAAGCCATCTCCGTGCAGATGGGGGAAGTAGATGGCTTTAGTGTCGTCGTTTCCCCCAGCTGCTTGTACTGACAACGAGTAGCACTGGAGTTATTGGACTGGGTCCTGCTTGCCATCGTGCTTAGTGATACTTGGGGGTTTGAACTTTTCGGGTAGAGTTGTCCTCCTCACACGTCTTGAGAAGGCGGAGAACCCGTCAGTATCATCTCCTAGGTGTTCGACTTCTTGCTTGCGCTCGCGGTGCCGTCCGTCGATGATGGTATGGGCGTCATGGCTGGTGTTGACCTTGTTGCGGAGATCTTCTACTAGGTGTTCAGGCTCTGGGTTAGCCCCATGGTGGCCACGGCCTCCCGAGTGTCCTGCCCAACCACCTTAAGCTACAGCTTGGCTTGGTCTGGCGCCTCTGAGTTGACTTGGTTTGGACGGAGGGCCTCTATGGCTGCTACCATATTGACTGTGCTGGGATGGAGAGTGTTAGACTGACTGTATCAGATTCTGCTAATCGAGTTGTTCGTTTGCGAGTTCCGTCAGTTTAGCCAACTGTCTTGTGTACTTGTTCTGAGGCATCGCGCAGGTGATGAGATCAATAGACACAATGGTAGCTAGGGGAGTACGATGGTGACACGTTTGAACTGCTTCAAAGGCGTTATCCAAGTTCTAGATTGGTAGGTCCGCTGCAAGGCGGTGGTGGTGCTCTACTCTTGCGGTGTTTCTTGCTCGTCATCGAGTTCTTTGAGCTTCGGTCTCTTCTCTGACAATGTTGGTGGTGAGTTCATCTTGCGAGACGTCATCCGGGTGACACTCATGACACTCATGTCACAGGTTTCTGTCCCGTTGCTCTTTTTCTTTGTCCTCTTGTAGTGATGACGGTGAAGAGTTCTCGCTCTAGAGAGTGGCTTCCTGAGCTTGAAGTGATGACCTCCGTGGTGTCGCCTTCCTCGTAGATGGGTGACAGAGGAGCTTCCTCCTGGTATGGGAGAGTGTCGAGGTTGGCGATAAGGCGCGAATCGTCATCTTTGGCAAGATTAGGTGGTTTCATGTTGGGCTAGTAGATGAATCTGCCTTGGGGAATTGACGTGATTATCAGGCCCTACTGTGGACCTGATAAAGAAGTCTCCTTGTCTTGATCCGAGTAGTAGTCGAGGTCCTCGGTTGTATCCGTATCGGATTGTGATCTGGACAGGGCAGCCTGATAAATAGTGGTCACGTTGTGGAGTTTGAATGGGAATCGATTCAGGTGGTAGTCCGACTCGCAAGATGGCTTATGTGCCGGCTCGTGAAAATCAGTCTGACTGGCGGAAGAAGTCGAGTTGAACTTGACCTCGTCCCCCTGCCTCTGACTAGGTCAGAAAGTTGAAAATTCACTGAAATTCTCGACGAGAAGCTCCAGCGGCGCTGGAGCTTCTTGGTTTGCTGCTTCTTCTCTAGGGTCGATGCAATGTGGCGGTGGAAATTTCTAGTGCCATCTGCGATGCAAACCCAGGAGCCGAAGATAAACATTGTGCCTGCTTCGAACGCAATGATTGGTTTGATGATGACTTGTGCCACCGGGTTCACCAGTGGATTCTCGATGAGGTCCCCTACCTAGCGTGCCAGCTATCGGTGTTTAAACCCTACAACCTACCGAGGGGGTGTCCGAGGTAGTATTTTGGTTAGTGGAGCTCGTTGAGATCGGGAACTCGAAGGTAAACACAGATACACGATTTAGATAGGTTCGGACCACTAGATTGCGTAATACCCTACGTCCGATGTGTTGGTTGGATTGAATTATTTTGGAGGGGGTCCATGCCTCACCTTATATTACCAAGGGTAGGGTTACAGGTCGGTTGGTTACAAGAATACTAGTCGGATACGATTAGAGGAGTTCTACTCTTATTACAATGAGTACTTTCCTAATCCTTGACTAGTTCCTGTCTTTCCATGTAGACTACGCCATCCTGCGCCATGGTCTCCATGTCAGATGCGTCTCGGTGTCCAACCCATATTTAGGATGTGTTTGGTTAAGCTGTGACTGTAGGGAAAAACTGCTGTGGGCTGTGAGCTGTGGAAAAACTACTATGGACTATGAGATGTAGAAAAGGTTAAAGCTCTTTGGTTAAATAAGTATATAATATACCACCTATTTTTATTTCTCTTAAAATAACTATGAAAGAGTTTTTTTATTCGATCCATTTTGAAAAGCAGAAAGCCAAAAGCCAAAAGCCAAAAGCAAGGTCAAAGCAGCTTTTAAAAATGTACTACACGCAAAAGCAACTGCTTTTGAAAAAGTTGCCTCCAAAAGCAACCTCTTTGGTTGAGCTTTTGACTTTTGGGCTAAAAGCCAAAGTCGAAAGCCCGACCAAAGGCACCCTTAAAACTGTCCAAACCTTCTGGTGGGTCCATAGATGAATGTATGCAAGGAGGTGGCTGAGGATGAAGATAGGGGCAATCTGGTCCATAATTTTAAGTAATATTTGGTGTAGTTGTAAAATTATAGTGTCATGAGTTATAAATAATCGAGTAGTAATGGTAGATCTCCAAAATGCTAAAATATCAATGATATGAATCAAATTAACCCATCTATCTGCTCTACAAACTAGGAGGGCCGGTACCAGCAATAGTTTGATCCTCATATGTTGGAATAATTTGACATAATTACCATAAAAATCTCACCAACACGCATTAAGCACTTAGAGAATAATTAGTCATAAATGTGAGCACCAGAGGCTAGAACAACAAAGAGTTGACATTTTCTATAGACAAGTGACTTGAGCTCAGCTCGGTTCATGCGCTTTGACGACTGTTGAACTTTTATCAATTTGATTTCTTTCAATATTGTCAAGTACTAACTATGTTCTTAAATATATGACACTATTGATTTTTTAATTTATTTGACTTTTTGCCTTTTTATAAATACTTGTGCAAATAGATAAATATACAAGTTAAGTTAAAGTAGTTTTGGTGCTAGATCTAATAATGCTTATTTGATTTTACCAAATTAATTGATTAAATAAATATTGTTGTCAAAGTTTGAGAAAAAAATCAACGATGAACGGATTTCGTTGGACTGGGTCAAAATTGCTGCCAGGGCTGGGTGCAGGTACCTTGCTCAGGACTCAAAGCAAACAAGCTCCCAATGCTAGTTTAATCTTCTGATATACAAACTTACGTGAAATATCAAGCAAAAAGTTTTTTTAATTTTTTTAAACCAACATGGAAAAAAAATAAAATGATAAATTTCATTAGGAGTGATTGGCCATATAACCATAGTTAAATTGGTCCGTTGCAGGAATATTTATGGATAATACGTTGAATCTCATATGGTGGACTAGGTGGACAATGTAATTATTTTAGAAAGAAAGCTGAAATCATTCGAACTTCTGTTGCAAACCGTGACACTAGACATTGGTTAAAGTTTCAGTAAAAATTACAATTGGATTCAAATTTTGATTGTGATTTCTATATACAAAGAATAAAAAATAACTTAATGCCATTTCAGACAACAGATCTCGTAGCTATCTTGGTGGTTGAGTGTGCTTTGCGCTTTGGCATAAGGTCACGTTTAATCATATACGCAAAAAAATTTACCCTATCTTTTTTTGTGTATCTGTGAAACAGCGCACATGGAACACGTTAGGCTGCAGGCATCACTGAGGATAAAGGGATCCCTACAATTGCTGGAGCATGATCGAGTTGCTGCTGATTACCACTGACGGGGTAACGTGCATGGGTCTTGCCGGCGCCGGCCAGGGGGCTGATGATCAGCGCTCACTACTCACGCCGACAGTGATATGTTCGACACAAACAGAAACAAAAGAAAAAACGCGTAGACATGAGGTTTCCCTGACTCAGCACAACACGTGCCATGAATCTCATCCATTCATATTGCCATGCGTTGCATGCATGATCAATAGGCATGCCATGTTGGGTATATCCCCACAGCGAGGTATGGCCATGCAAGATCCACGCACATTGAAAAGCTCCACCTTTTTTCGGGAAAAAAAAAAGAAGAACAGCAAGCTAGCTGAAACCGACCTTTTTTTAAAAAAAAATTAAAGAAGAGCAGCACGCTAGTCGCTAGATCGAACCGATCGGATGGTCCAGGCCGACCAGTCTGGGTTCCGAAGTTTTCAATGGAAGTAGTAAATATTTTAGAGCCACGTAGTTTTGATACCAAATTTATTATAGCCGGAGTCCGTACATAGGAGATATGGTATGTACAAGATCTGCTTCTCCTGCGCAACTTTTGACCTTCCAATCTTGAGCTTTCTTTAGCTTGACTACGAGGTTAACTTGCAAAATTATGGTAAAATAGCCAAGTTCGTCCCCGAACTTTTGATGAAGGGTCAACTTCGTTCATATGCTTTTGCGCCGGCCAATTTGGTCCTAAACTTCATTTTTTTTTTCAAATCCGTCCCTCGTCCCGCTAGACAGCCACGTAGGCATGCCTCGTCAGCAAACCCACATGCTAGGGTTTTGCTACGTATGTTTAAAATCCAAATTGCCCTTTTACTTATGGATCCACCAGAACATATGCATCATGAACAGGCTTATACTCATCCCTTCTTTCCCCTTCGGCCTTGAAGAACAGGAAGAACAGGAAGGCTAGAAATATATATCGAAAGCCTGCTAGTGTTGCCAGCTCTAGTTTTGGGGACTGGTTTAGTCTGGGCACCCTGGTGAGGTGAGCTTGGACGCTCCCTTCCACCAGCGCCGTGGCAAAATAATTTGGTCGCGAAATGCGGCTTGAAAAGAAC
Source organism: Setaria italica (assembly GCF_000263155.2). Classification (NCBI taxonomy): domain Eukaryota; kingdom Viridiplantae; phylum Streptophyta; class Magnoliopsida; order Poales; family Poaceae; genus Setaria; species Setaria italica. The sequence goes on along the minus strand of NC_028456.1, from coordinate 4,219,529 downwards.
ATTTGCAATGATGATTGCTATCGAGAGACAACACAATTGTGCGAGCCCATTTGCGTATTGTGATATCCAAGATTAGTTGTAGGCCTTTTCGCAAAAGAAAAAAGATAAAAAAGATTAGTTGTAGGCCTGTAGGGACATAACGACAGGGAAAGATTAATTGTGTTCCGGGGGGTTGTGACTTAAAGCCTTGGGTTTCAGGACCTTATGATTTGGTTCAATACCTAAAATATGAGCGCACTAAGCTGTCGAACGGGGTGTTTGATCCATGGACTAATTTTTAGTTCGGGTCACATCGGATGTTTGGATATCAATTAGAAGGACTAAACGTGAACTAATTATAAAACTAATTGCATAAGTTGTGGCTAATTTGCGAGACGAATCTATTAAGCCTAATTAATTCATGATTAACACACATTTATTGTAGCATCACATGTGCTAATAATGTATTAATTAGGCTTTATGGATTCGTCTCGCGGATATGCAATTATTTTTGTCATTAGCTTATGTTTAATACTCCTAATAACATCCAAACATCCGATGTGACCGGAGTAAACTTTAACCCGTGCATTAAGCAAAACTCGCTTCAAACCTAACGCTTTTGCCCTGGTAACCCAGAAAGATCACACAGTTAGCTATCCATCGGTCTGTGCAGGTGACTACACGGAGATAAGCCTGTTCGTGATGCATATTAGACCCATAAGTAAAAGGGCAATTTGGACTTTAAACATGTGTAGCAAAACCCTAGCATGCAGCTTTGCTGACAAGGCATGCCTACGTGGCTGTCCAGCAGGGATGAGGGATGGATTTGAACAAAAAAATGAAGTTCACGGATCAAATTGGCCGACCCAAAAGTACATGGACGAAGTTGACCATTCTTTGAAAGTTCGGGGATGAACTTGTGTATTTTGCCCAGAATTATCATATATTTTGCCCCTAAGTCATCTGAAATGAAGGTTTATCTTTCTCGTGTAGACTCCTTGCTTTGTCCAAAATCCAAGTGATTCGTCGGTTCAAAAATATTTGTAAAACTTTTAGTATAATTGGCCCTGTAGCCTAGCTATAGCAGGAACCTTAGTAAGCACCCCTAGTCCTAGGTTTGAATTCCCATGGAAGCGAATTTTAGGTTGGGTAAAAAAGATACTTATTAGTTCCTTTAGTTGGTATCTGTAAACGGATCTGTGGTAGGGCAGGCACTCATGTAAGAGACTGGTCGTGGTTGGGCTTTAAAGCACGGTCAAGATCCAAACCATAGGGAAGGACATTTCCATGGACGAGGAGCCCTAGCTTCCGCATGGTCATGATCCGAGGCACAGGGGACGACATGTCCATGCATGAGTGGGGTAAGCTTCCGTGACCTTTCTCAACCCGACTCCAGTTAATTTCATATTAGTGAAATAGTGTGGGGTGGTCTTCGAATCTGGCCAAGGCAAGATAGAACAAATGTACAAGAGGTGTATATCCAAATAATCCATAATTTGTTACTCTTTTCGTCCCAAATTACACTATAAGGAATGTGTTGATCTATGACAAAAAATTTTATGACACATTTATTCTCGTCATAGATCTATGACGTTTCTGGCTGAAAACACCATAAAGTTTCACATCTGAGCAAATTTAATGATAAAATTATGGAATGTCATAAAAGTTGCCAGTGTAACCAAAAAGAGGTCATCACTCGCTATGACATGGTGGTTTTGTGACGATGTAAGCATTTGTTGAAAAATAAGGTGTGCAAAAACGTCATAAACCGAGGGGGATCCCCCATGTAAGCATGAGTCGAGAAATAAAGTGTTCCAATTCATCATAAAATCTAGCAGGGTCCCACAAGTTAGTCTGTGATAAAAAGGGTGGAAAATAAAAAGGTAAGAGTATCCAGAGCAGGGTTCGAACCTGTGACCTTTTGATTCTGACGAGTCAGCACTACCGCTGAGACATAATGCAGTTTATGGTATTTGAACAAGGCAGCTTTTTTATATTATAGTTCTAATAAGTGTGGTCCACTTCCTAGTTGCAGGCCAGAGCAACAGGTATATCTGCAATGGCGTACACTACAAGGGACTCGCCAGCACGCTCCTGTTGGTTGTGGCAAAGACTTGAGCCTAGATGCGTTGGTGCGCAGATCTGCAATGGGCAGCGGGAATGACGCATCCTAGCAGCGAAGGGAGGAGTAGGAGCTATGGTCAAGTCAGTCCCCTTTTTTGTGCTGCTACTTTCCCCTTTCGTCAAAGGGAAGGGGATTTTCTAAAATTGGAGATTTTGGTTAAAGATAGTAGATTCCGATTTCATCCTTGAAGCATCCCCATGTAAGAAGAGACTAAATGTGATACAAATATCAGTCCTAGGAGGTTGATAACACATTTATTTATCAGATGGTTCATAAACCATACAACTCCCGAGGGAGCGGGTGCGAAAACCACGCTGAAAAGATAAATAAAACAACAACAGTAATGATCCAAGCTATTATCCAGATGAACCCTAGACAGCATTCGGGACTACACGCCAGCGAAAACATCGTGCAAAGGCCCAACGCCACAGGCAACATTGAGTGCGGAAACGACCACCTACTCAATGTCCTCGGTAACGAAGTCCGGATCCTCCTTTGAAGCAATAAAACAAGGGTGAGTACAAAAGTACTCAACAAGTCCAACCACACCCACGGAGGGGGAATAACAAGGATATGCACAAGTCACAACAAGGATAAGGCTAAGGTTCATTTGCAATAAAGATAGGTTTCTAACACATGCAAGGGTTCACTTTAAAAAGGTTTTCACAAGCGTTTATTTAGTAACCGAATAATTGAGTTGAGCGGGGTTGATCCTACACAAAGGATCCAAATTTTAATGCTACCAAACTCCCCGTCCGTGGTAGCTCACGGCACAACTGCCGGACACTTCCAAAATCCAACAAACGCCATGAAATTCATCCATTTCCCAAAAACTAGTTATGTGCCCAAACCGTAACTCGTCCAATACCGTGGACACGGCTATTCGAATAGGTTTTAACTCTGCAGAGGTGTACACTTTACCCACAAGTAGGGTGCCGCAACACAATCAACTTAGTGTCAGTGTGGATCCTATCAAAAACATTACCCACCTGAGCTAGGACTTGACTAGCCAACACGGAAGCAACCAAGGGGTTAATGACCTACCAACGAGGTCTTAACCGGGACCTAAGACACACATCCTTACTCCTCCATGGACTTACATTGCTCACCAGCTCTCCGATGGCTAACAGACTAGCTAGTGGGATTTATGCTAAGCCTTTGCCGCATACAAATGTCGAGTGGTTGCATGATAAATTGGGTTAGGCAAGATGACACATCAACTCGGTCCTTAACCAAGACAAGACGGATATCTCCCAACCTGCTCAACCACTAAGGTACGAGCCCAACTTGATATTTCACACAAGAAACACCCATCCATCTCATCTAAACTTCCTCTTTTATCTTTCACCAAAATCCCATTTATTTCCACTAAAACACTCACGCATTTAACTTTGGCAAAACATTGTATTCATGATTGAGTTATATCAAAGAAAGTAACCAAGTCCTAAGCATTCTAGCAGCAATTATCTTCTAAATAGAGCATATCATATTTAGAGATAATTGTAGGTCATCAAGGAATAATCATAGCAATCAAGGGGTGGCTATCCAATTGGGTTTTAAGCAGTAAAACAATATGAAATTTATAAAAATGGCCAATAGGTTGTGTCTGTAAAACTAGGATAAATATGCATCAAAGGGTGAGATTGAACTTGCCGTCCTCAAAGCCTTCCGGGAGTTCCTGCTCGCAGTATGGGTCCTCGGGCTCCAGCTCACAGCACTAGCCTCCTAACTCCTATTTGGGCTCCTCTTCCTTGGGCACTCCATTAACTACGGCACACATAAGCAAATCACACAAATAAATAAAAAGAAAGAGGTTTTCCCCATTCAACTTGGAGAGAGGGATAGAAAGATATATAGAAAGAGGAAAAACTTTATTGGAAGGAAAAGGCAGGTAACTCGGTGGAAATGTTTTTAGGAATGTTGTGGTTGAATTTGGGCTATACGGGAGATTAAGTGAAAAATTAATGATCCAGGGACCTTTTTGAAATAAAACGTGAAAGAGGGAGGGGTGTTGGTGTAGAAAGATGGAAACCTAGGGACTAAATTGAAAAGGGGTCAAATCCCCCAAGTCCCATTGGGCGCGATCGGAGTCAGTCGAGTTTCATGCGTCACTCCATCCGCGGTCTTCACGACCGGAGGGGCTGAGCTATCGTCGCTTGCCTCGATGGCTCAAGTGACACGCTCGGTGAGCTCACTAATGGGCACGTCCGAGTGGAATTCGGGTCCGTCGTTCATGATGGGGTCGGCATAGCCCACATGTGGCATTCCATTGCTCCTTAACCCGCCTCCCGGCAGATGCTTGAGTCATTCCGCGGACCGACTCAGGTGGCCCGCTGGCCTCCCCTCGATGGAAATTCTGTGGGCGTGGCTCGAGGTTAGAATCAAACGAGAAGGTCAAGATGATCCCATCCACTTCTGAGCAGGTCAGGTGAAGGCTGCTGGGGCTCCATCTGCGTCTTCCCACTAGCTCTGTTTGATGAGAGGCGTCCTTGAGCCCTTCATGGGCTGGCCTTCGAACCCCAGTCGGTCGCAGCTCATTTAATGAACCGCTATTGCTTCGTGATGCGATGCAAAGCAATTGAAATGCAATGATTGCGTGTATGGGAAGAATGCATGAATTAATGCATGAACGCATGAGATGGATGAATGAGTGAGTGCTTGTTTGTGGAGTGAGTAAAACGGGGGTCAGCAAGGTTACCTCAATCGAACTCTCGGGCATCACCCCATCTATGGTTTCCACAACCGGAGGGGCTAAGCTGACATTGCTTATCTCAGCGGTTCGAGGGACAGGCTCGAGGCACCCTAAGTATGCCCGAGTGTTCCCCTGCTTTTACCTATCTCCCATAGGGGGTCCGAACCGTCCGACCGACCCGAGTGCCTACCGACCTTGGTTCGGTGGCGGTTCCGACGGTGGGTCCCTCCACATCGTCCGATCGACCTAAGCACCTACTGGCCTCGGTTCGGTGGAGGTTTTGATGGTGGGTCCCCCCGCTCTCCTGCCTCACAAGCTGAAGGGACGCTTACGTGCGGTTACGCCCCGTTTTTCACGACTTTGCTGCACGACTAGGTGGGCCCGGTCCTCTTCTCCTCTTACTGTGGTGGAGCCACCCAAATTAACTTAGATAAAGTATACTTAAGTGGCCTAACACGTGATCATGTACTTTAATCAAGTTAACTCGGTAGTCTGTCAGATTTCATCCAATAAACCACTTAACATAGGACTGAGAAAGCACAGCTCACATGAAGGTGAGTGCTTCCAGAGATTACAATAGATCATCCAGATTAAACAAGTGCATCAAGATTATTACAACATCGAGTTCGAAATTCAAATATAGTTGCAGAGTCCAAGCAGCAGAAATAAATAAGCGGAAGCTAACGTCGTTGCCGGACATCATGACGAAGCTGATCATGACATCAATGATCCCGATCCTCGGCGTCCAAGGAGGGATCCCACTCGACCGTCCACCCAGGAGGAAGCTGGGGAGGCCACCTTAAAGAAATATACCACAACAAGGCTAAGGGTCTGGACGGGGTCAGCTAAAGCAGCGAGAGAGGCGAAGGGGAGTGCGATAGTGCCGACTGGGATTTATATAGGCGTCGGGGGCTCGCGGCTGGCCGGTGGACCGGAGGAGAGCGGGGCGCGTGCTATCGCGACCATTTATGGTGACGACGCCATTGGCGGATAGAGGGGAAATAGGGGCGCGGTAGGCGAGGCGACAGGCAAGCAAAACGATGCAAGCGTGCACGGCAACATTTGCTTTGCCGGGACACGTCACTGGTGAGGCGGGGAGGAGTTGTCGTGGCCAGCGCGGCGGTTGGCGGAGGCGGCAGCGTTGCGGGGCGCGAGCGGGCAGAGCGCCTGGCAGGTCTTGACGGGAGAGGCGAGGAGTGTCGGGGCGCGATCGGAGATCTTGGCGGGGCGGATTGCGCGTGGGGGCGAGGCAGCACTGGGCGCGGCGGCAACCGGCTTCGGCCGCGGAGTGGCCGGGACGGCGGTGGGTCCACGGACAGAGCGCTTGGCGCGGCCGACAAGGCCTCGGGTGAGACGAGATAGAGCAGAGGGGCAGCAGGGCGGCTTCGCACGCGACTGGGAACGAGGCATGCCAACCCATCCTGTTGCGGCCAGCGACTGGGCGAGGCGGCTTCGCCGGTGAGAAGGCACCACATAGCGGCGGCGCTCCGGAGCGTGTGGCGTGCTTGCTCTGGCGCGCGCTCTGAGCTGACGGATTTCGCGGGATCCTTCCCCGAGTCGATTTCCAAGCATCGGATCTCCTAAATCTTCAACCGCGCGACCTTAATCCCCTTTACAAAAGTTGTCGTCCTTAGACCAAAGTTCAACATTTGTAATTGGACCAAGTTCAAAATCGCGGTAGATTGTGAGATACAGAGCACCAAAGTTTGAAGGAACGCCGATTTTTGGGACTTCAGAAAAACGGCGGCTTGGCTGTTTTCCGGATGTTTGGCTGACTTGAGCGGCAGTTTTGAAAAGCTTTGGAGGCGAATTGGACTAGGGTCCAATTGGTCCAATTGACAAAGTTGTTGTATAAACTTAGTTCTTAAACTCTTATAAAGGATTTTTCTGATGTTCTGTTCAACCTTTGAGTGATAAGCTCATGCCAAGATGTAGGGTTGATCTGATTTCTAGACTTAGTCTAGATTGCAAATCTTTGGCCGAGTTGACCAAACTAGATAACTTTGACATGGATTTTGAGGGCTTTCGGGATAGATTTAGAACTTACTCCTTTAATAAAAGTTGTTAAGGTTTTGAAGCTCTAAAACTTTGACATAGGGCTCAGCTTGAGTTGATATTAAAAATTTTGAAATAAAGAGCCCCAAAGTCAGGACTTCAACTATTTTTCTTAATTTAACATAGATTCAATATTCGAGTTTTTTAGAGTCTTCTGCTCAGATTCCAGCAAAACACCAAAAATGAAAGTTGTTAGGAAAGTTGAGTTCTAAAACTCTTAGTTGGACAGGTTTTTAAGTTCTTAAGCAAAAATTCAAGTTACTGTTCAAACAGCGTTTTAGCTTGTGAGGGGCAAAAGTGTCCTTACAGTTGCCTTCACTATTGTCAAAGTTCTCCTTTATGCACTAATGACTTTGTTTAAGATTTGAACATGGCTTAATTAAGCTAGGTTGTTACAGCCTACCCCCCTTAAAAGGAATCTCATCCCGAGATTCGAGTGCAAGAACGAACTAGTGTGGCTTGGGCGTCTTACCTCCCTGGTCGAAAAGAAAACTGCGGAAGTGCTTATTCAGGTATTCCTCTGTTTCCCATGTCGCTTCATCTTCTGTGTGGTTACTCCACTAAATTTTATACATTTTCACAACTTGCCTTTAGGTGTACCTTTCCTTACGATCGAGGACTTTGGTAGGATACTCTGCATAAGATAAATCGGGCTCGATTTCGAGTTGCTCCTGCTCCAAAATTTTGGTCGGGACTCGAACACCTTGGGCTCTTCCAACTCTAGGTTTGGGTCTTGAGTTGTCTCAATCAGGTTCAATGCAGCAGCAAAGTGTTCTCCAAAATTGATCTCCACTCTAGCTATCATCAAATTAAGATCCGGCCGAGTGACATCCCTAAGACTGCCTTCCCTACTCGATACGAACTATATGAGTACTTAGTCATGTCTTTCGGGCTCACAAATGCTCCTATCTACTTCATGTATCTCATGAATTTGGTGTTCATGCCCGAGCTTGACAAGTTTGTCATGGTCTTCATTGATGACATCCTCATATATTCCAAAAATGAAGAAGAGCATGCTCAAGACCTTCGCATTGTTCTTCAACGCCTTAGAGATCATCAGCTTTGATACCAGCTGTGGCAGAACCACCCAAATTAACTCGATTAAAGTATCTATTCGCATTTGAGGTGATGTTTAGCACACTTTATCCGGGTTAATTTGGGTGGTTCTGCCACAATGATACATCATCGGGTATAGACAAGTCTGGTCTAGATGCCCAAAGGCGTAAGAATCTAGCCCATGCTGCATCTATGGACTCCTTCTCTAATTTCTCAAAGCTGAGGATGTCAATTGGAAGGGAGTCTATGCGTTCTATAAGGGAGAACGAGTAACAAAAGTCACCTCGAAGTTCTTCCCAATCACTGCTCGTACTCCGTATCATGCGGGTGTACCATTGCTCCGCCCTCTCTGTGAGAGATAAAGGAAACAACTTCCACTTCAAGGTTTCTTGTGTCATGCCTGATATGACCAAGCACGAACACAGTTCCTCGATCTCTTCCAAATGATCATAGGGATCTTCATTATCTGCTCCAGAGAAGGGTCATTTCTGAACCATGGCTATAAAGCCAGAGCGGAGTCCATAGCTAGATGAAGAAGATGATGGTGGCTCATAGAACTCACCCAATTTGGGGTAGCCAGGCTTTGACATGAAGGCTTCTCCATGGGTAGCGGGGGTAAAGGTAGATGGAAAGAAAAGCAAAATATATGGCAACTGCTCCCCAGCAACGACACCAAAAAGCTTGTTGGTATATTTAATGAATGCGAATGAATCTGCAAGCGCACAGATACTGTTTTAGCATTCACCTCAGAGTATTCCAAGGGTATTGAATCCAGGGGAACATGTGTGCACTAACTTCTATTCTAGTCGATCCAAGGACACACCAAGATAGTTGGTGAGGGTATAACGGATCCCTAAAGGTAACACTATAGGTAAGTTAAAGGTCGATCTCTCGGGTCAAGATACTCACTTCGAGCACCGACTTACCCAAAATTAGTCAAGCGGCTCTGGCCAATGACTCTACGCTATATCCAAACATGGAGGATTACAAAGGACGGACATAGCTCTCACCACCTACCGCCTACCTCTAGCAACCCGTGGGATATAAGGTAAACGAAGGATAACCCTTAGCCTAGACACCACGTCTATGCTACTTATTACTACTATAGTCTAACTACGTCTGGATCCCCGTAGCAAACTACAACACTCTGTATAAATACAGAGCGATGAACCCACGAGTGAGAGAATTGATCTCACTTAAATATAAGTGCTACTAGTGTATACTATATCAAGATCTCAAGGCATACATGAGAGCATGCAAGCCTATACTATGATAGCAAGAGTATATGACTAGCATACGGGCATATAAGGCAGCATTTAGCCTTTGCAAGGAAGCTATAAACTCCTCTTGAGTGGTGTTTCTCCAAGTGGTGGTGTGTTCTCAAGTGAGGCCCCCTACTATTTATAGAGTGGAGGTGCCTCCAAGGATCCCAAGGGAATATTCCCCTCCAACTCCTCTCCTTCTGCCATGTAGCGTTGTATAAGGTGGTAACTTCATGGTGAAGCGGTCATAACTACCTTTGGGATGCCACGAGGTCCGACACATGGAAAATGGGCATGAGATGCATCAATAATGGTTCGGCCAAATGGGGGGGTCGGCCGAACCCCGAGGCCTCCCCTGGCACCACCTTTTGTCCGGGACACTACCAGGTGGGTCCCCATGTGGGTACAGGGTGATTGGTGGTAAGTTTAGGCGTTTAACCTCTGATGTGGGCCCTCTAATCCATGTGCTTGTTCCTGATTGGTTGAGAGTGTGTTTCCTTGCTCTTTGAGGTGTGCTTTCTCCCTTAATGACCTGCATACAAATATTTATAAACACTTGTGGAATTCATTAGTAATAACTTCTACGTATTGTTGATGCTTATCTTTTATGTGTCTATGCAAGAGTTGACGGTCTAGATTTGGTACTTAAGAGCTGTCAACACTTGGTTCTCGTGTAGGTATGGTTACTTGAAACAAATTTCTGATGTTCCCTCATTTATTTTCCAATGGGTCATTCTCCTACACGCATGCCCCGAGAAACCAAGATAGATTGAATTTTATGTTTCATTTAATAAGAATGTAGTTGGAATAGTGCATCAGTTTTTTGAGAGGTTGAAAATCAATATGGGATGATTATTAACAAATACTAATATGATCGTATTTGTCTCTCTCTCAAAACCAAGGAAACCCTTGCTCACCTTACCAAAATTCAAACCATTTTTGCCACAAAGGATTGAACATTTTGGTCCATCCTATTCACTTCTTCTATAACGGATTATATGTCCTCACCACGGCAAGAAACGCCATCTCAACCTCACTAATCCATATTAGCCATCACATAGCCCCGGTGCCTGTTCGTTCTCTCCGCCGTCATCTCCTCCAATGGACGGTGTTGTTCCTTGCGTCCCTTATGTCCTGACCAAGGGTTGCAAGGGAGGTCCTTGATGCTCCGTGTTGCACCGCTACTGCCGAGCACGGCGATGATGCCGAGGTGCGGCGCCATCAAGGCATCACTATGGAGGACGAGCCTGATGGGGCCCCGATCGCTTTGCAGCACCTTCGGGTGTTGTCGTAGTGCCACCGGGGAGTGGTGGGGGAAGCCCCAATGCCTTCAGCAAAAGACCACGACAATAGACTCCAATCAGCTGCCGTCGGCACCGGAAGGTAGCGTCCTGTGGGTGGAGTGCGAGTGAAGCACAGCCAACAGCGCATCACTGCAGACCATAGCCACTTGGCCAGCAATGCAAATTGGGCCAGCGCACTTTCTCACCTAGTGAGGGAGGCGCTGGACCCTTTCTTGCTCGATGGGCTGATGCCACCCATGATCGTCAATGAGCCGTACTAGATGGTTAGCCGCAACATTCCTTCTGCAGTATCTTCACCTTCATAATCGTTTATGCTTTCTTAGTAATTACTTACGTTTTTGTCCGTGTGTCCTAAACAAAACTATCGTGTACCTCTGATGTTTGTAACATCGTATTTTGAAATATGGATCAGATGTTTTGTTAGCAAAGCATGTATCACAACGGTTGCAACCTATAGATGCTACAATTTGCCATTGATTGTAGTTGGAATAGCGCATCAGATTTTGGAGAGGTTGAAAATCAATATGGGATGATTATTAACAAATAATGTGATCCTATTTGGCTCTCTGTCAAAAGCAAGGAAATCCTTGCTCACCTTGCAAAAGTTCAAACCAAGCATCTTTTTCCCAATAAAGGATAGCAAATGTTACTCCGACCTTTCAATTTTCTGAGAACGGATCATATGTCTCCACATCGCCAAGAATCGAATTCTTTCTTTACCCAATTATTAACGTGGCAACCGTCCACGTTCCAACAACATTTAATGTCACACCATCCAACGTTCCATGTCCATGCAGCCGGTTATTTTGGGAGGCTTGCCGGTGAAGGAGTGGTGGTTTTGTTATAAATGCGAATTCTAATTTGTACCCGAGGATTAACGTGGCAACCATTCAGGTTCCAGCACTATGTAATGTCATATCCTCCATGTCCACACAGCCGGTCTTCCATGGTTCTCATTTAGGCATAGTTACTTGAAACAAATTTTTAATCTTCCCTCATTTAATTCCCAAAGCAAGTGTACCCCTTTAGTTTGCTCTAGCGTCGCCACTGATTATAGTTGGAATAGTACATTGGATTTTGGAGAGGTTAGAAAGCAATATGGGATGATTATTAACAAATAATGTGATCCTATTTGGCTCTCTCTCAAAAGCTATGAAATCCTTGCTCGCCTTCCCAAATTCAAACCAAGCATCTTTTTGCCAACAAAGGATCGAAAATGTTGGTCTAGCCTATTCAATTTTCCTAAATCATAAAATACGTCCTCACCTCACCTAGAATCGCAAGTGTCTCTGCTAATCCGGTAAGACGTGACCAAGAAAATCTGGTTTCGTACAAAATATATTTGTAGAAAATCCAGTTTCTTAACGAATTCTTATTTTTACCCTGAAATCAACATGGCAACCGTCCACGTCTAGCGACGGTTGTTTTGGGAGACTTGCCTGGAGATGTAGCAGTGGTTTTGTTATAAATGCGATGACGCTCCACTTCTTCTTCAACTGGCCTCAATGTTGTGCCTAGATGTGGCTACGGCCCCATGCTGCTGGAGTATTTCTTTAGTGAATAGTAAATTTCATGGTGTATTATGTTAGATTTGATATCCTTCTCTTACCTTGGCTGCTCTAGATCTATCTGCAAGGCCGTCATCTGCATTTCTATGGTCATGGGACATTTTGTTCCTTATATCTAAGATAACTGACCAAATACTTATTGTGCAGGGCATAGTACCACATTCCTACATTGCTGAAATTCAATCACATATCATGGTATATAACTAAACAAGTGATTATCCTGCTCCTATATCCTTTACTTTATTTAGTTGCTTTGTTTAAGATTGAAGTTTGAATTATGCTCCTTTCATTTGTAGGCTGAAATATTGAAAACAATCCTTGGGGTTGCAATACCAAATTCTAATCCTCATGATTTGCAGTCAAGTCCCTTTCTTGATTATATGGTTGTGCAGCCAGCCTCAGCTACAATCTCATGATCTAAAGTTTCTTTGGGAGGGCTACAAGAAGCTTCAGAACTAAGAAAACAAGTTGTTGAATAGGAGCAAATGTTGAGTCACTTGAAGATGAAGGCACAAGTTTCAGATGCAGCAAAGAAACTTTAGTCTGAGAAGATTGAGAGTTTTAAGAAAGTAAAAAGAGAAACTGAGTTCCTTCTTTGTCAATTGCTAAACTTTATACAGTAAGGTTAATGTGTTTTTAGGCATCTGCTCATGTCCTTCCAACTGCTTGTGCTGGTTTGTGAGTATTGTGGTTTGTGCTCAATGTGTTTCTACGGTAGCTTTGTTCTTGTCAGAGACATATCATGTGTAGTGGTTTGTGATCTCTTATGAATAATATGCTTGTGCTTGTTCTTTGGTCATGAATAATAATGTGTGAAGTGTGACGAGAAATATTTATTTGTATGTCTAGTATGTACATATTAATTGTGCTGTAAATTACATAATTGATTTATATATAATATTAAAATTTGATTATATTTTAATTAAGCGCTACCCGGGCTACACCCGAATATAATTGGGCCCAAAATTTCGTGGGCTCGCACCGCCCATTATTTCGTGGGCCTAAACATAGTTTTGACGCCAGCAAATGTTTGGCTAAATTCATTAAGAATTGGGTCTAAACAAAGTTATGATGTGAGCATATGTTGCACTTGATCCAACAGGAATTGTGCTTAAACCAAGTTATGACATCAGCAAATATTGGGCTCAGTTCAAGAAGAATTGGGCCTAAATCAATCTAGCATGATAGCAATTATTGGTCTCAGCACAACAAGATATGGGCCTAAATCAATCTATGATTACAGTAATTATCTAGCTCGATCCAACAAGAATGGGACCTAATTCAATCTATGATGAAGCAGTTCATCACAACTGTCATACCACATCATGCTGTGGTCCGACGTGGCATGCTACGCAGAAGCCAGTTTATGACGACGTGTGGGACAAATTTTCATTCGTCATTATCTTAGTGACGCACTAAAATAAGGAACATGACTAGTCATGGTTTATGACGCTCGAATAATGACGAAGGGCTTTCATCACTCCCACATCATAAATCACGATTTATGATGCAAAAAACACGTTTATGATACTTTTGGGTTTGTCAAAGACCGAAAGATTTCTTGTAGTGTTATTACTCATCAAATGACTACTAATTTGGGATGGAGGGAGTAGAATTAGAAAAAAGAGAGCTGCCAGCGGTGGCTGGTCCAAAGGGTAGTCCAGGTAGTCCCAGGAATACACTAAATTTCGACCCAAAATTTTTTACTACTTCGAATTTCTAGCCCAAATTGGCCCAACACCGAAACCCGTCCGTAGACCGCATGCTCACTTAGTCCCTCGACCCCCGCTACTCCGCTAGGCGCTAGGTTGCGCCGCCGCCCCTGACTGGTGATTGCCTCTGCGCGCCTGCGCCTCGTGACCCTGACTGCCTGTTGACAGTCCTTATTACTAAAATCTAATCGAAAACCCCTGTAAAGAACAATGAAATAACAAACACCAAACTAGAGATAGGGGTTTAATTCTAACTATTTCCACAAGCTTTGGTGAAACACTATTTACAGGAGACCGTGTCTGCATACGGGGGAAAACATGCTCAAGTACATGAATAAACACAAGCTTCAGCCTATCTTAAGAGAGCATGACATAAGAAGGGCCCACATGACATACCAAACCGACTAAAATTCACCCCAAACCACCATGGACCCACATGAGGAGCCCACAAGGATGCACCGACCAAATTTGGGCCCAAACGGAGCTAGTAGTGGTTCGACCGAACCCATGGTTTAGCTGATCCACCACTAGGTTTGATCGAGCCCAACTTTCGCGTGGAGTCTCCCACCGCCTTCCTGGAGGCGATTGCGGGGGTTTGCCGAGAAGCAAATGTACCCGGACGTTGGTTCCTTCACAGATTGAGGCAAAAAGGGAATATTCCATGGGATCTCCACTCCCCCAAGGCTCCGTCTCCACTATATAAAGGACCCCCTCTCCTCCATTCATAACACACCAAGTTAGACCAAGACAACACAAGAGAAGAGAGAGACTCCACTAGAGCTACTTCTGTAGCATAGGATAGGGAGTGAGTGAGGATGTAGTTCAAAGGAGTGCTAGGTTTGTCGACATTCCTCGTCTTGTACCTCATTGGATATGATCCACTTGAGTAAGTATCCAAGTTCATCTATGGTGGTGAGTTCTTTGGTAAGGCTAAGCTCTTGTTATTATTCGCTTGCGAGTTCATCGTTCGCTCTCGTAGCGGATGCTCTAGTAGAGGATTTCTGATAGAGATGGATAATCCTGTACGACGCTAGAGTAGTAATCGATAACATAGACGTGGTGTCGAGGCTAGAGGTCACCTTTGTTTGCTCTGTGCTCCACCGGTTCGTGAGGTAGGTGGCAGGTGGTGACAACCTTGTCCGTCCTTCGCAATCCTCCCCACTCAAGTACAGAGTAGAGCTAAAGGCTAGAGGCACTTGGCAGACTAGGTGTAAACCGGTGCCCGAAGCAAGCGTGTAATAGCTAAGTTTACCCTTCCTAGAATCCTTATCCTTAGACAACCTTGCTACCCACGCCATTCTACCTCTTGTCGTCTTTGGGTTGAACTAGCTAGAAGACCTTTACACTTCCATTCCCTGAGAAATTACGATACCCTAAATACTCATGGGTGAAGTGCTACAATGGTATATCTGTGCACTTACGGATTTATTTGTGAACATTAAGAAATACCAACACCGTCGCTCCACGCCAGCTGGCCAGCAGCCTCCCAAGTCCGGCACCGGCTGGCGGGTGGCGGCCGCCCTTGCGAGTCTGTGATGGGCGACGGCCAGCTAGCGCCAACGCAAGCCACCATGTATGCCAAATGCTATTGCTGTCCAATTTTTTCCACAATCTGGGTTATGAATTGGAAATTGCAAGTTAGATTCAAACATTCAGTGATTAAATGCTTAATTGGTGACTTGGTGTGTGCTGAAATATTCCATTGACATTCCTCCGATGGATGGTAAATATGAGCCTCATGGAAGATCCCATCGGTTTTACCAGGAGCAAACAATTGATGAGAACTATAGAAGAGAAGTGTACATTGTTGTGATTGATAGAATTCATCGAGAGCTTGAGAATCGGTTTGATGAGGTTAGTATGGAGTTGCTTCTTTGTATGTCAGCTCTGAATCCCTCCAATTCATTTGCCTCTTTTGATGCACAAAAAATACTTAAGCTTGCAACTTTTTATCCCAAAGACTTTTCAAGTGCTAAAATCATGGAACTTGAATTGCAACTTGATACATACATTGATGATGTGAGAGAGGATGATAGATTTCAAGGCTAAGCAGTCTTGGTGAGCTCCCAGTTAAGATGGTTGAAACAAAAAAACATGATCTTTATGGTATGGTGTTCTTGATCATTAAGTTAGCATTGATTCTACTTGTGACCAACAACAAGTGTGGAAAGAGTATTCTCTGCATTGAATTCTGTGAAGTACAAAATGAGAAATTGTATGAGTGACAAGTTATTGAATAATTGTTTGGTCATTTTTATTGAGTGTGACATTTTCTCTATGGTAAGTGAGGATACATCATTCATACTTTCATGACCATAAGGAAGCGCAAAGCAAAAGCCTTAGACTAGACTGGTATTGTAATCTTCTATTTATGTAAGACCTTTATCAATGTTGGAACCTTTCATTTTGTAATCTATTCAAGTTTCGAACTATTTTGTTGAGTAGAATATATTATGGGACCTTTTTGAACGTGTTATTGTACTTTTGATTATTTTATACCGTATTGGCTTTTGAAATTTTTGATCAGGACTACCCAAGGTTCGAATCCTGGGTCGGGACCTGAATCTTCTGTAACATGTAGAGGGAGCCCGGAGGTGGAGAAATGTGTAGTGGGAGCCCGGAGGTGGAGAAATGTGTTCACATGTATCCTCTCACAGCTTGGCTTAGGTAGAAGCCCACTGGGAAGGCCTGTCTCGGTGATACGGCCGAACGGTTTTAAATTTAACTATGATGAATAATTTCAAATATACGGTTTTTTAGGACGTATGCTTAACTTACATGATCTGGTTGTGCATTCCAGCTACTAAAAAATGTGAAATATCGGAAATGGCATGTCAATAGTATTTCCCTGCGAACAAGTAATGGCAGGCAGTGACGGACAAAGGAGGGAGAAAAAAAACCCTGCATGGCATGCACGAGCACGCACGCAGGCCCGTTTTGTATGGGCCGAAACTATCAGGTGCGTGCTTGTGGACCCAACGGATCTCTATACCGGCTGTTGAAACAGCTAACGTTTCGGTGGGCCGAAGCACTGGTCACGAACGCAAAAGCTAAGCACGGGTGCAGTGCAGAACAGTGAGCACAGCCACCGCAGGAGAGCAGAGGGAAGAGACAGATGTTGTCAAGATCACTTTAAAAATATTTGAATACTACAAGCAAAAAAGGTTCTTAATGACAATGACAGACATGTTGTCATTTGTCAAGATGAGCATGTATGTATTACTCTCTGGTACACAGATGGTCTGGTACGGTGTGCCGTGGAACCTGATTGACAAAACTTAGATATTGAAGATGACGCCTTTTAAGTTTAACCGATAATTGTAAAACAGAGCATGTATTCTGCCATGTTCTTAACTGTTCCCTTCCAATGGCTTGACTTTGTTGTGGGTGCTGTTCCCTGGTTTTCTGGATCCCATAGTATAAAGCGATTCAATTGTGAATTCACAACAAGTAGAATATAATGGGGTCTTCATCACACACATAAGAGGCCATATTCCGAGAACAAAACGCCCTGCCAGTATATGCATTGCTACACAGGACTGAAAACAATACATTGGATGGTATTCATGAAGAAGCAAGACCACTTATATCCTAGACTGGAATCATATTATTTCTCACTCTTCATCCATGTAAAAACCCAAACTGATAACATAACTGTATTCATAAAAAATTATCGAAAACATAACCTGCTTTTTTTTAAAAACTAAAAAGATATGCGCGCACGCACAAATAACATTAAAACAGATGCAGTACAGCCGTACAGGGCAGCACACAAGCACACGCTCACAACAGCATACATGGAACAGAGAAAGTACTCAACGGGGAACAAACAAACGCTGCATGGCTACTCCATTGCGCAACTGCCACTGATGCTGGCCATGCAGGGAAGAGTCCTACTGAGGTCAATGCCGCGGCCGACCTTCTTCCGCAGGGCGTTGAGGAACTCGCAGGCACACGGGGCACTCAGCTTGGACACCTTGGAGCAACAGTCTGAGTCTAGGGATTGAAGAAACGGGCTCATGGGGCTGGGGGGTGCTTCTGGGGCCAGCTCGCTTGCGTGTTTTAGCGCGTTGAATTGGAATACACTGTCTTGATTCTTGTCCCTGGGTACTAGCGAGTCGGCGCAGTGCTGAACATCATCGTCAGGGATGCTGCAGGCTTTTGTGCGGCACCGGGATATCTTCTCTTTCAGGCCACACAAAGAGCCATCGATACTGTCGTCAACCTTGGCCTGGACGCGGCTGCGGAGCTCGCAGAAACAGTCGTCGCCTACATTCAGCACCCTCCGCACAGTATTCCAACACAGGACTACTCTCTTGAAGTCAGTACCGGATTTTATCACCTCGGAAGTGTGGTTAACGGTGTCCTCCGTGATGATGCACGTCGGCTTGCAGTGGGCTATGTCTGGTCGGCTGATGCACAGGAACACGTCCTTGTTGGTGTCGAACTGCTTCTGCACGAGGCGGCGGAGCTCGCACAGGCAGTCGCCCTTCATCATCTTCACCCTGGACACAGTCTCCTTGCACGCCTCGTCTGTAGACCGGGTGGAGTTCCGGACTCTCTCCACGACGGAGCCAACGTCTTCGTCGGAGATGTTGCACGCCGCCTCCTGCTCGTCGGCGGCAGCCACCACCTTCACGCTCGAGGTGGCGATCAGCATGGCCATCACCAGGCTCACCGCCACAACCACCGAGTACCGGCTGCTGCTACTTGCCATATGTTAGCTACTTGGAGCTAGCTACAGATTGTATGGCTGTGATGCTGATTATTGATGGATCGTCTCCGCAGAAAACCGTGCTTTTATAGACGCGTTTGCTGATATTAATCATATAGAATACTTAACTAACCCACTCAGATAAAGGAATCGCGACATTTGTGTATCTAATTAATTGAACAAGTTATGTGATACATGCTCGCACATATTCTATATTATGCATGCCGCATAGTATTAAGTGTCAGAGTAGAATGGTTTCTTTTTGGCAAAAAAAAAAGAAGTACTACTCCCTCGGTCGCAAATTACTACTCGTTTTGGCTTTTCTTGATATATAGCCTTTGATATGAACCAAAATATATATTATGTCTAGATACATAACAAAAGTTATATATCTAGAAATTTTCTAGATACATAGCCTTCGATATGAACCAAAATATATATTATGTCTAGATACATAGCAAAAGTTATATATCTAGAAAAGTCAAAACGAATAATAATTTAGGATGGAGGGAGTAATTTGCAACAGCATTTGTCAACATATCTACACTTTGGTTGTGGTGTGCAACATGTGTGAAATAAATTTCTAGCAAATTTTGTAATAAAAAATATAACTGAAATTACGCAAATTTTGAACCTAGACATCTCAGCTCTGTCACCGCATCAATTCACAGGAAAAAGGACAACGAAGGCGTTGTTGTTTCACACCAAGTATAAACACCTTTATTTAGTCATTTACCACATGGCAAAACACTTGAGGTTGTTGCGTTATACAAATTGGATAACATAACTTAATTTCCAATAACTTACGCGCTCCTGGACATACATATTAAGTACGCTGATGGTACGTCCAAGTTTGCTGTACTCGCATATCACGCGGTCCTACTCTACGAAATTTCTTATGGTTTGTAACAATAATAACAGGGCACCTTTGCTTGGGAAAATTATACTTCAAATACAGCTAGGCTCTGATTTATGATACACAGTAGACACACAACTAACAATAATCTCAGCAATCTCACAGGCTCTAATGACCTCCTTGGGAAGCCATGGAAATAGTCTGATTAACTCCCGGCCTATATACAATCTGTTTGTCATGAACTTTTTTCAGACCATTTGAATAAGTGGGGTGAGTTTCTGATGTTGGATTACGATGACAAGAAAACATTTTATGTGTGGTTTTTGGAAGAGATTTTCGTGACTCTATGCTAGCAACACAGTTTCTAGCACCGGTCTAAACACCATTTTCAGGACCAATTTCTACAACCGATTCTATGAATCGATTCTACAAATGAGGCATTTCTACAACAGCATTTACCAACATATCTACACTTCGGTTGCGGTGTACAAAATGTATGACATAAATTTCTAGCAAATTTGGTAATAAAAATATAACTGAAGTTAGGCAAACTTTGAACCTAGACATCTCAGCTATGTCGCCGCATCATTCACAGGGAAAAGGAAAATGAAGGCGCCGTTGTTTCACACCAAGTATAATTTATAAACACCTTTATTTTGTCATCATTTGCCACATGGCAAAACACCTGAGGTTGTTGCGTTATACCAATTGGATAACATACCTTAATTTCCAATAACTTACGCGCTCCTGGACATACATATTAATTGGATAACATACCTTAATTTCCAATAACTTATGCGCTCCTGGACATACATATTAAGTACGCTGATGCATGTTATGCATGCACACATATACATATTAAGTACGCTGATGCATGTTAAGCTTAGCTATGATCAGCTTGGACACAGGTAATACGGGCAAGCTACAACTACTGCAGACGTGCAACGCATACCCGATTACATGCATTTGGTACCTTCTCACAACGTGCATGCAACACAAACTCCAGCTACGTCCAAGCTTGTTCACTACGGGAAACAGAAACATTGCCGAGTGCCAGGGGCACTCGGCGAAGGGCTAAAAACACTCGGTGAACCGTTTGCCGAGTGTAACACTCGGCAAACGGCACACGGGGAATTCTGAGTCGGCAAACACCGATTTGCCGAGTGTTTTGTGTCGCGCACTCGGCAAAGACTTTGCCGAGTGGCCACAAAACACTCGGCAACATTTTTTGCGAAAAATTAAAAAAAAATAACCTCCGGCGGCCAGCCACCACCACCGGCTGGCCGCTACGCACAGCCGCCGCCTCGACCCGCCGCCGCCGCCGCCTCGACCCGCCGCCGCCGCCTCGACCCGTAGCCGCCGCCGCCTCGACCCGCCACGGCCCGCCGCCCCCCGCCGCGGGCCAGATCCGAAGCCGCCGCCCCGGTCGCCAGATCCCGCCGCCGCCCCGCGGCCAGATCCGCCGCGGCCGCCCCATCCGCCACGACCCGCCGCCGCCCCACCCACCACGACCCGCGCCGCCCCGCGGCTAGATCCGCCGCCGCCCCCCGCCGGTCGCGGTTGACGTGGACGATGAGCCGGATCTAGCCCCCGCCGCCCGGATCTGG